>NC_044905.1:59760576-59823076 GCF_001633185.2 Quercus lobata | reverse complement strand
TGGATTAAATTTATTACTCCTTAATCTTCCTTTGGGCCAAGCTTGGAATGTCTTGCGTTAGAATCAGCTCAAATCTCTTGAATCAGCCTATTAAGTGCTTCTTTGATCTTCTTGGATCTTGCTCTAGTAATAGGCCCAATTGGAACATGCAATGGATCCTTGAATGCTTATTGATTCTCATCACAAGGCCATTACATTCGTCCACCAACGTCCGAGACAAGAAGAAGTATTGCTGGTTCCACAAGGACCATGGTCACTATACGGAAGATTGCCAGGACCTGAAGGAGTAGATAGAGGAATTGACACGGAAAGGAAAACTGCAAAAGTATGTGAAGAAGGGAGAATCCAGCAAGTTTAGAGACGATGATAAAAACTAGCACGGGTTCTCGCCCAAAGATGAGGATCACACGTCTCAACGACCACAAACCGTGATCGGGGAAATAAGGACGATCACAGGTGGGCCGTCCACGAACGGGTCGTTCAGGTCTCTCAAGAAAGCATGTCAGAGGCAGGTGAACAGCGTGCACACGACACCCTCGTTTAAACAGAGACGGACGAACCAGGACATGTCATTCAGTTAAGAAGATGCTAGAGGAGTGAGATAGCCTCACAACGACCCCCTGGTCATAATGCTCATGATAGAGGGATTTGATACCAAGAGAATCCTCGTGGACAATAGGAGCTCCGCGGATATCATCTTCCTTCCCACTTTCCAGTAGCTGAAGCTAGATCCAAAGAGACTACGCCCATTTAATTCCCCCCTTGTCAGTTTCAGTGGGGACAGAGTATATCCCAAAGGTATAGTAACTTTGACAGTGACGGTGGGGACCTACCCAAAGCAGTTGACACGCCAGTTAGACTTCTTAGTGGTAGATTGCCCCTTGTCTTACAATGTGATCATTGGGAGACCCACGCTCAACTGGTGGAAGTCAACCACGTCCACCTATTGCTTAAAGGGAAAATTCCTAACTGAGAATGGTGTCAGCGAGGTAAAAGGAGATTAGGTCCTAGCCAGGGAATTATACCAGGCCGTGTTGGCCGCAAAGGAGAACCATATGTGGATGATCGAGGAGAAAGTGGAGACCTTGGAGACAGTGGAACTGGTTGAAAGAGAGGCAACAAAGACGATAAGAAGAGGAACGACGCTGAGTCCCGAGATGAAAACACGGCTCGTCCAGTTCCTTAAAGAAAACCTGGACATCTTCGCTTGGACTCACAAAGACATGCCAGGCATATCTCCAAAAGTTATTCAGCATAAGCTGAACGTAGACTCGGAGAGAAAGCTCGTACAGCAAAGACGACGGGTCTTCACCCCAGAACGGAGCCAAGCGATTACAAACGAGGTTAATAAACTGTTATCAGCAGACTTTATCCGAGAGGTCTACTATCCTGATTGGCTCGCAAATGTTGTCCTAGTGAAGAAAGCAAATGGGAAATGGAGAATGTGCGTGGACTTCACAGACCTGAACAAAGCCTGCCCGAAAGACAGTTCCCCTCTGTTGAGAATAGACCAATTAATGGATTCTACAGCCAAGCATAAGTTACTGACATTCATGGATGCTTTCTCAGGGTACAACCAGATAAGAATGACTGGAGAAGATTAGGAGAAAACTGCTTTCATCACAAGTTAGGGGCTTTATTGCTACAAGGTGATGCCGTTTAGGCTAAAGAATGTAGGAGCAATCTACTAGAGGTTAGTGAACAAGATGTTCAGCAAGTAAATTGGCAGGAATATGGAGGTGTATATGGATGATATGCTCATCAAGAGTAAAGAAGAACTTGCCCACCTGGACGACCTGAAGGAGACGTTTTCCACGCTCAGACAATACCAAATGATGTTGAATCCCAGTAAATGTGCCTTTGGCGTATCCTCGAGGAAATTCTTAGGATTTATGGTGTTCCAAACGAGGATAGAAGCAAATCTGGAGAAGGTGCAGGCCATACTCAACATGACATCACCCAAGATCATCAAAGAGGTCCAGAAGCTCACAGGAAGAATTGCAGCTCTCAATAGGTTCGTCTTTAGAGTGACGGATAAATGCCTGTCCTTCTTCAAGACCTTGAAGCAGGCCTTTGCCTGGACTGACGAATGTGAAGCAGCCTTTCAGGAAGTCAAATGATACCTGAGTAATCCACCCCTCTTGAGTCCATCCAAGGAAGGGGAAAATTTATATTTGTATTTGGCAGTCTCAACCACAGCTGTAAGCGCAGCCCTCATTCGAGAAGAGGAAAGAAAGCAACTCCTAGTTTGCTACGTCAGTCAAGCTTTCCAAGGTGCAGAAGCTAAGTACCCAAGGATTGAAAAAATTTCCTTCGCGTTAATAGTGGCCTCGCGTAAATTGCAACCATACTTTCAGACGAACCCCATCTTGGTGATGACGGATCAACCCATCAAGAAGTCCATGAACAAGCCTGAAGCAGTAGGGAGAATGGTCCAGTGGGCGATTGAACTCAGCGAGTTCGATATTGAGTATCACCCCAGGACAGCCATTAAGGCGTAAGCCTTAGTGGACTTCATCGTCGAGTTCACCCTCTCGGACGAGGACAACTTTACCAATGAAATAAAGCGGTGGATAGTACAGACCGATGGTTCGTCAGACCGATGGTTCGTCAGCCCAAAGGAAGGGAGGAGTAGGGGTTGTCATAACCACCCCTGACGGAGAAGTGCTCAAATATGGAGTTCAACTAAAATTCCCGACTACCAATAACAAAGCTGAGTACGAAGGAATATTGATGGGATTAAGGCTTGGTAAGGCACTCGGAGCTAAGAACTTGTTAGTCCAGAGTGATTCAAAGCTCGTGATAGGGCAGATTAAGGAAGAATATTAAGCAAAAGAGGAGCGAATGTAAAGATACCTCAGATTGACGAAACATTTGACTCAGAACTTTGATAATGTAGAATTTGTATAGATCCCTAGAAGCCAGAACATGGTAGCAGATGAAGTTGTGAAGCTAGCCTCGTCGGAAGAAGGAGTGGCGAGCATGGGCCTGATGAAGAAGGTCTAGAAACGCCCCAGCATTGAGGAGATCTCCACTTTCGCAATCCAAAGCACAGGAAGCTGGATGACACCAATCATATCCTTTCTTCAAGATGGGCACCTCCCTCAAGATGTCAAGGAAGTCAGAAAGATTAAGAAGAGAGCAGCCACATTCACGATTCTTAACGACACACTATACAAGAAAGGCTTTTTCATGCCTTACCTGAAGTGTGTTGACAAAGAAGAAGCCAAATATATTCTAAAAGAGATCCATAAAGGAGTTTGCAGAGACCATGCAGGCCCCAGATCGCTGGTAAGTAAAATTATCAGAACAAGTTATTTCTAGCCCACAATGCAGATAGATGCAAGGGAGGTCGTCAAGAGGTGTGACAAGTGCCAAAGGTTTGGGAACGTCCAATGCCTTCCAGCGGAAAGACTGACGATAATATCTTCCTCCTGGCCCTTTGCACAATGGGGAATCGATATCGTCGGCTCACTACCTCAAGGTAAAGGACAGGTAAAATTCCTTTTAATTGCCATTGATTATTTCACAAAGTGGGTCGAAGCAGAGGCGCTAGCAACCATCACTGAAGCTAGGATCCAGAATTTTGTGTGGATAAACATAATCTGCAGGTTCAGGATTCCACAAACGATTATATTAGATAATGGGCGATAGTTCAATAGTCAAAACTTCAGGGATTTCTGTTCAGGCCTAGGGATCAAGAACCAGTTCTCATCCCTAGGACATCCACATGCAAATGGACAGATAGAGGTAACGAATCGGACACTGCTCAAGATAATCAAGGCCAAGTTAGACGATGCAAAAGGTGCCTGGTCGGAAGAATTGTCCAGCGTCTTGTGGGCCTACAAGACCATGGCAAGAACCTCGATAGGAGAAACCCCCTTCCGACTCACCTACGGTACTGAGGCAATGATCCCGGTTGAGGTAGGAATAACCAACACCAAGTGAGAAATGTTCCATGAGAAAGATAATGATGACCAGCTACAAATCAACCTAGATCGCTTAAACGAAGTGAGAGAGAAAACCTTTGACAAGATGACAAAGTACCAACAGAAGATAGCTGAGTATTACAACAAAATGGTGAAGCTCAGACTACTCGACATAGGAGACCTCAACCTGCGCAAGGTCACCCCTGCAACCAGAGACCCTACCCAAGGAAAACTCAGCCCCACATGGGAAGGACCCTACCGGGTCATCAATTACTCTCGGCAAGGTAACTATCACCTGGAAACCATGAATGGGCAGAGGCTTCCACGACCATGGAACATTGAGCACTTGAAGAAATACCACTAATAGATGTAATAGACACTTTTATTCATTCTTGAAAGAAATAAAATGGACTATTTAGCCAATATTTTAGTGCAAGCATATCCAAAAAAAAAAAGGCTAAGTAACAAGATTCTGTCTTGACGAATGTAAATTATTGACGAAGCCATAAGCATGACAAGATCTCTTAAATGGGTGTAAGTCACAAAAATTTTGGCAAAGTAACAAGATTCCGCCTTGACGAATGTAAGTTACTGACGAAGCCACAAACATGACAAGATCCCTTAATGGGTGTAAGTCACAAAAATTTTAGCTAAGTAACAAGATTCTGCCCAAACGGATGTAAGTTTATAACGAAGCCAAAAGAATGACAAGATCCTAAAAGGGTGTAAGTCACAAAAACCAAAAATGGCCAAGTAACAAGATTCTGCCCAGACAGATGTAAGTTACTGACGAAGCCAAAAGAATGACAAAATCCCTAAAAGGGTGTAAGTCACAAAATCCAAAAATGGCCAAGTAACAAGATTCCGCCCAGACGGATGTAAGTTACTGACGAGGCTAAAAACGAGACAAGAATCTTGCAAAAAAAAAAAAAAAAAAGAACCTTGCAACAAACCAGAACAAAGCTCAAGCTGAATCTGAGCTCCCAACCAATTCACCAAAACCCTCGACGAGATCCCTTGAAGAGGTGCGAATTGCAGAAAATCAACTAAGTAGCAGAACCTGCGCAGACGAGAAGCAAATCGCTGACGAAGAAAAAGGAAAGTGACAACTAAAAATTTTATTAAGTACAAAGCGTAGACGGATATAAGACACAATAAGCATATCACGAGCCAATAAGTGTGCAATCACAAATGCAAGTAAGTACGCAGCCATAAATTTAATTAAAGCCCAAAAACAACGAGCAGTTACCATTGTTTTTACATCTAAAGGCCCATAAACACTAGGCTAAAAATATTGTTCTCAAGACAGATTAAAAGGAAATTGTTTTGAAATTAGATTTACAAAGGCCCAAAACATAATGGGCACCTAAAGAAAAAAGAGAGAAGAAAATTTTCATAAGTGTTAGGTTCAGGCGTCAGCAGCAACATCGTCACTAGCAGGGGCATTCTCGGGGGCGTCAGTCTCAGTGGCTGAAGACTGGGCAACCTTGTCAGCAGCCATCTCCTTGTCTACCTCCTCCAAGTCCAATTTCTCCAAGTCTACTCCAGAAGGGTGCTTGATGAAGTATCTCCTCAAAAGCTCGAACCCCTTGAAGTACCAGCTGAAGAGCACAATGTTGTACTCCTCAGTTTGCTGGAAGCCTTCGACGGCCTTGGCAGTAATGCCTTTGATCTTCTCCCTGGCAGCCACAAGTTGCTCGTCTTTCTCCAAAGTCAACTGCCGCTCAGTTCTAAGCTCGTCAGTCAAGGTCTTGACCTTTTCCTTGGCTAGGTTAGCTTCATTCATGGCAGCTATCAGATCTTTCTTCAGTTTCGAATTGTTTAACTCCAAGGTCGTCACATGGGACAATGAAAACTCGACCTTGGCCTCCTAAGCCAAGTACTCCGAGGTGAGGTGGAGACTCTCTCCCAACATCTAAGAAGAAGAAGGAAAAAAAAAAAAAAAAAAAAAAAAAAAAAGAGAGAGAGAGAGAGAGAGACGAGCGAAGGATATAAATTTGCACAGGTACCTGGACGAGCTTATGAAGATGACGCCCCACAACCTCGTTGGCAGGCACCCCCGAGAATACTTTCAGGTTGTCAAAACTAAAGAAATTCTGAGCACGCTCCAAGGCAACCCCAGCATCGTCCCAGACGCTGGAAGATCGGGAGTCAACCTTCTCTTTTTGCTTATCCCCAGTCCTTGGCCTCTTATGCCGGGGAGTAAGCTCCTCTACCGAGGGGTTGGTGATGCTATTCCCACCGTCCCAATAGTTGGAGTGAATGGAAGCGCTGAAGAAATGGGGGCCCCCCTCTCCATTACACGGATGGCCTTAGCCCCAATGGCAGACAAGGGCTCATCCTTCTTGCCCCTCATCCGGGTATACATGTCCTTGTTAAACTTTGTCGTCATTTCTGCAAGAGGAAAACACTTGTTAATATATATCCAAGTGTATGCAAGAGAGTTAATACTAACGAACCTAACACTTACTCTTTTTTCCTTCAATATCGATGTTGCGCGGGACGTAGGGAGATGGGTCCGGGCCTAGGCAATAGAAGGCAAGGGTCCGCGGATCTACAAGATTCTCCCAACTTTCAATCGTCTTGGCGTACTCTATTGCCTTCTCAACACGCTCCTGGTACTTGCTTTTGAGCTTAGGTCGTCTTTTAACTGTACTAAGTAACGGCAAAAAGGGTTAGTGACGACCATATAAACAGAACTTAGGTGCGTCATTATTTCTCATCGTTAGAGGGGGTTTCAAAGTCGTCCCCAGACAGGAAAAAGAAATGGGATTTCCAATACCTGAAGGACAAAGATAAACCCCTGACAATCCTAGCTCTCTTCACCCAAGGTACTAACTCGTAACATCCATATTATTTTAACTCTTTCAAACGATAAAGATAGACGAGTTCACCTACCTTAATCATGTCCCCATTAGTGGCCAACCATATTTCCATACAGTTGACCACTATCCTCCATGAATTGGGCATAAGCTGCCCGGGAGCAATACTAAAGTGGCCTAAAAGCTCCATCACAAACGGATGGATGGGGAGCCTAAGCCCACAAGTGAAGGCAACCTCGTAAAAGCATACCTCACCAAGGAAGAAGTGGCAAGCCCGATCCTCACCATTGGGCCGACGAACACGAACCCCTTTGGAAATTGAAACCTATCTTTAAATCTACCCACGGTGTCAGCATCCAGCCCACACACCTCCTCGAGGGCATGAAAAGCCCTAACCGCTCGAGGGGTAGAGATGGCTGTATCTCCTTCCACTGGGTCGTCACTAGACGACAACCCAATCTCGAGCTCACTGCATCTCACCTTTGACATCCTCTTCGTCTCACCCTTAAACCAAGCAATCGTTTGGCTAAGTATAGGGGATAGCTCTCCTAAGGCCGCACTCAACCCACAACCTGCGAAAACAAAATCCCCAACTAAGGGAAGAAAGTCACCAGAAACACCTAAAGCAGCCCCTAAGCGAGCAAAAAAGAAAGAGACCGAGGGGCAAGCTACCCTAACCTCAGAGTCACTGACCATGAAAAACTAAGAAGGAGATAAATCTTAAAAGCCCCAAAAGACAAAAACAACCACAGCAAAGGAAAGGGAAAGGAAAAATCATAAACTTATAACAGATTATGAAGAAAAATGAAATAGAGGAAGAGGAAGAGAGGAACATACCTTGAAAAGAGGCAGCTCAATTGGAGAAAAATTCAAAGGATATCGCCGGAACAAGGTTGGAATAGTTGCAAGAGTAAATGGAAAAGAAGAAACTCAGAGCAATGATTAAAGAAATTGGGAAAAGTGAAGGAAAGGAAAGTTTAAAAACTAAGGCCTAAAAAAACTGAAAAACAGTGGGAAACCCAAGGGTCATGCAATTAACTCCATCGATCAGCACACACCACATGGCCACGACGCGTGTGGCGCCACCACTATGCATTTAATTCGGAGCGAAACCCCAAGAGTCATGGACAGCTCAGGAAAACCTTTCATCTTCCATAGAACTTGGGGGGCAACTGATAAGATTGACGAGATCACCACTCCTAGACAAAGCCACTGAGAATGACGAAGTCATCTTGACAGACGGAGCAACCAAGCATCACTGACGAGGATATGGAAGTCATTCAATATAGTCAATAAATGACTCGGGCAATTACAAAGCCAGCTACACAGGCCGTTGGGAGCCCATTAAAGCCCACATTACAGAGAATAAGGCGTTACCCACAAGAGCATTAAAACCACAATAATAGCCCCAACGGCTAGAAGCAATGAGAATATGTATATATAGCCCTCAAAACCTCCAATAGAAGGTACATACACACTTATGAAACATACCTAGTTATTCTTACATTCTATTATCATAAACTCTTTGTACTGACTTTGGCATCGGAGGCGTTGTGGTAGGCACCACACCGATGACCATCTTAAGGGATTGTTACTTCCATTGTGATGCAGGCGAACATCCGGCTCCATCTGGCCGAATTCACTATGATTACCGAATTTGTGCTTCATCACACTACTATGAATATTCAATAGACATATTATTTTACTCTCAAAATATAAATTAATTGTAAAAAAATCCTTAAAATATATTTGGCTATTACTATTTGTAGATAATTGTTTTTATTTTATTTTATATTAGGCTATATACATACACACACAACAATGGGTTTGTTCTAACATATAGTTTAGAATAGTAAGATACAACCATAAGGAGCTTTCCATTGTGGGCGTAGCTAAGTAGTTAGGTTAACCCCCCCTTCCCTCCCCTGGCGGGGCGCTGCTTCTCTTGTTTTCATTCTCCTACAACTGTTCAGAGCTTTCCATTGCTCTCATTTAGCTACATTGTCGCCATCCTCAAACCTATGCTTCCAATGATTTTTATCTTGCGCATGCTATTCTCGAGTCACTGTTTCTCTGATTATGTTCCACAAGCCACACACACATATATGTGTGTGTGTGTGTGTATGGGGTCATCCTTTGGCCATTGTAGTTACTCTCTGGCCACGGGTGCAATGGTTCTCAAGTATGTTCCTCAAGCCACAAATGTATGTGGTCACTGCTAGCATTTCTGCATGTTTTCATTCCACATCGTACACAAATCCAATTCATTCTACATTCAATCTAGTCATTGATGGTCACGGCTCATTCATGAGCTTACATTTCAAACTCAATTCATTTTTAAGCTTGCATATTAAGTTTAAAAGGGGATTTTTAGGATATTACTGTAGTCTGTCCATGTGTAGATAACAGTTTTGCAGAGTATCGTAGGCTACCGATATTTTGTAGTAATTTTAGCATAATTATACAAGTCTAATAAATTTCTATACATATACTCATTGTAACATATAGCTTGGAATAGTATTTTATTTGGGGCTTTTATTCCGAGAGTAGGTCATCATTTCAAAATACGTTAATTCTCCTAATTTTTTTTTATTATACCTCAATTAATTTTTATATCACTTTCCCTTGAATATATTCAACATAAAAAAATAAAATAAAACATTAAAAAAAGCTTTTTGCTATTTGTTGTTTCTCTATTTTACTTTTTTTTTTTAATTTAAATTTCTCAAATTGAGTTCTTACCACGATAAAAAAAAAAATATTCAATTCACCAAAAAAGTAAAATGATGTGACAAGATCATGAGCTTTCTAGGATTTTCATTTTAAAAAATAAAACGCTATTGTGTAGATTCAGCTAGAGCTCAAAACTTACTTTCATATGTATATTAAGTGTGTGTTTGGTTCCAAATTAAAAATTAGCTTATTTTACTATTTAATTTATATTTGCTATTACTTATGAGTTTCACTGTACTTCTTGGTATTATTTATGAATTCCACTATACTATTTTAATTAACTTTTACCTTTATCTACATATTTTCAGAAAAAAAAAATTTTAATTTCAACAAAATAAACGGATTCCAAACAGATCATAATTGTCTTGTAAAAACACATCTCTCTAATAAGCTAATTCCAAGAAACAATCGTAGTCTTGCAAAGACACATCTCTCCAAAGCATGCAATTTAATCATTCCTTTATGTTTCTTTTATGGATTTTACTAATGTGTGCCCTTAGGGCACACATTAATTTCCATTTTTGGAAAAAAATTTCTCGAGAATTGAAAAAGTAATGACAGCTTTTTCAATTCTCGAGAAAATATTTTCAAAACTAGAAAGCTTAATGTGTGCCCTAAGGGCACACATTAACCGGACCCTTCTTTTATAACTAAGCTTTAGTTGCACATTCAGCACCCAAAAAAAAAAAAAAAGCTTTAGTTGCACGAAATCCTAGAAGCCCGAACAGTGGGCTGGGCTTGGAAAATTAAATTTTGTCACAATTTTCGACGGGTCAAAAATCTATCTTGAGATCAAGATGATGTTGAGATTCCAGATAGTTAATTCTTCTTGAACTTGAACCTATGACTTGCATTGAACTTAAAATTGATTTCGAACAAACCGAAGACACACTTAAACTCCTATAAAATGTTACATTTGATCATGGCTTGCTAGCCTAGTCCTATGGACCCAACAATTTTTGCATGCTAACTTGGGCTTCATAAGAAAGTACACGAGATGTGGTGAAAGTGAATGTAATAAGGCCACAACCCAGGAGTAGGGATAGATATACCCATTGGGTAATAAATGTCCAACCCTATCCAATTCAAATATAATGGGTAATACCAAGTTCTTAATGAGTAGAAGGTAATTGGGTAGAGTTTGGATATTATCCAAAAAAATTTGGTAGGGTTTGGATATTACCTATTTACCCATTATTATTCATATAACTAATAAAATCTAATTCAAACCCAACTTAATCAAATTATTATGGGTAAATCCCAATCCACCCAATTACCCAATAATCAAAATTACCAAATTGCCCCTAAAACTTGAAAATAACCAAAGTACTCATAAAATCCTCTAAAATTGCCGAAATACCCTTGAAACCTAGAAATTACCAAAATACCCCCTTCCATTATCATGGGGCCATTGGAGGCTGAAGCTGAGGCATTGGAGGAGAGCTTACTATTTGCTTGGGATGTGGGGGTTTTAGATGTCCTATTCGAATGCGACTCCAAGGTTATTTGTGATTTTGTGACTAGATGCAATGATCCACCTTTAGTGACAGGAAACTTAAGTGATGGTATTCGACACAAATTGCAAGACTTTCAGCGGGCACAGGTTTCACATGTTCGTCGATAGAGTAATCATTGTGTACATTTATTAGCGCAATATACTAGGCATATTGTTGATTATGTAACTTAGATAGAGAAAGCATATTCTATAATTGAGTCTGCTATGGCTCATGATATAGAGATGTTATCTTTATTTTAATAAAATTTACAAGTTTCTTACCAATAAATAAATAAATAAAAATGCACAAGTTGCAACAAAGTATATGCATGGTAAGGTGTGTCTCTGGATAAATTCGCTGCACTGAAAGGCTAGTAGCAGTGCAGTCATGCAGAGGCACATGTACCATCGATTAAATGCTGGGGATTAGGATTTTTATTCTGACTTTTTTGCAATTAGTTATGAGTGCTTGAATTGTTGTATAGCGTTTTTACATGCGTCCAAAAGGGAAAAAAAGTATTGCACGCAATGTCTTGCCTTTGGTCACAGTATTAGCTTGTTGAATCGTGTTTCAATTGTCATTGCCATCTTGGATTGTCTTGCCTTTGTGTCACAAGATAAATTCGGTGCACTGAAAGGCTAGTAGCAGTGCAGAGGCACGTGTACCATTGAGTTAATTTCGAGGATTAGGATTTGGACAAAGTTTAGTTACAAAATTGATTATAGCCTAAGGTTACAATCTTACTCAATATCTTTTTATTGGAGGTGAATTTTGACAAATCCATTATTGGATTACATTTTCTTCTTATATCCTCCATGCTTGTAAAATTTTTAGAAAATTAAAAATTAATAGATATGTCATCAATAAATTGTTTAAATTACAAGTTTTTGTAGTTTAAAATTATTCATAAAATATAATCTTATAGATTATGTAGTAAATAATATCTAATTAGTACAAAATTTGACATGTGTATTTAGAACAAAAAGAACAAGCAATCCAACGATTAGATTTTTGAAATATATAGTAATGTTAATGATATTGAGTAAGATTATAACCTTAAGCTATAATCAATTTTGTAACTAAATTTTGTGTTAGGACATATGTGATTTAATGTTAGGAACATATATCACTATTTTATGTAATTGGCTAATCTTTTGACAAAATGCACTAACTTGTAATTGGGTAGATTTAGGATATGTTTAATACTTTAAGAATCAAAGTTTCAAGTTTAAGTCTTAAAACCATGTAAGTCTGTTCAAGAATCAAGTGAGAAAGTGCTGGATTTTAAAACTCGACAGTTAGCATCTATCGAGGTGTAAAAGTTGCTGAAGCCCGTGACTCGAGAGCTAGCTCAATAGATAGCTATTTATCGAAGTTTATGAAACTTAGTTTTTCAAAGCTAATTTTCATCCAATCCGTGAGTATGTGTTTAGGAATTCTTTTCTCACAACCCTAAACATATATAAGGATTGTTTTAAGGGCAGTTACGGCTGATGCAACAAAATGCAAAAGTTTTTCACAAGCATATTGTGAATCGGAGACATATGCCCTAGTTCATCTTTCTCTTAAAGAAGCTGTTGTGTTTGTACATCGTAGAGTTTTGTGACCAAGGAGTTTCTTGATCTTCATCGTATGATGAACTGAAGAACTTTGCAGCTAATATCCTTCTCAAGTTGGTGATTAAGTCGCGTATTGGAATCCACGCATCTATTGGTTAGTCACGTACTAGTAGTTATGCATTGAAATGAGAGATTGTCACTACAGAACAAGTCCAATTGAGTATTAGGATAAGAGTTCAATTGTAGGTTGATATAAGGTATTGAGATTCCTTTATTTGTAACTGCTTGTTTTGATAATAGTGGATTCTCGGGAATGGTGACATTAAAATCACTTGGTAGGATTTTTGCCATGTAGGTTTTCTCCATTCGTAAACAAATCACTGTGTCATTTTAATTTCCGCTGCACTTTAGTTAATTGGTGATTTGTTTGTACTATCACACATTTTGTATGTTAATTTGATTAATTAATAAACTTGACTAATTAATTAATTAATTCATCACAAAGAGTAAATACATTCTTGACCTATCATTTTGTCCTTAGGATTTTTATTCTAACTTGCAATTAGATTAATGATGAGTGCTTGAATTGTTGTATAGTGTTTTACATGCGTCCAAGGGGATAATGAGTGCTGTACGCAATGTCTTGCCTTTGGTCATAGTAGTAGCCCGAACATCAACATGCCAACACAATAATGTTGAGTTTGACTAGTGATTATTACTTGTCTAGTTGTCTTACTTGCTGTCTCTGTCATTTTCAAATAGTCTACATTGCATAGAAATAAACATAAGGATATGGTGATTATTTACTTGTCACTTGCTATCTCTGTCATTTTCAAATGCCGCATGTTATCTTTAAATTAATTGATACAATAAAAAAAAAAATAATATACATTTGAATATAGGGTAATTAGTGTCATATTTTTACTATATATCAATCACAACTGATTACCTCTGACAACTAAGCAAAATGTTAAGAAATTTGTAGTATCATTGAATTTATTAAAAAAAAAAAAAAGCACTTGATGGGAGTTGTGAACGTAGGACATCGATCCACGTCACCTTTTACAGAAACTGGACATATAAATGAGTTGCATCCACCGCCACTTGTGTAAGTTACTTTGCATTATTAGTAAAAGAAGCAGTGTACGATACCCCACATGCTTTTTTGAGCTTTTAGCTGGGGAAAGCATTGAATCTACATAGGCTCTTTCGGTGTGAGAAAAGGTGCATGGACTGAAGAGGAAGATATTCTTCTGAGGCAATGCATTGAAAAGTTCGGAGAAGGAAGGTGGCATCAAGTTCCTTTAAGAGCAGGTAGTAAGAGAGAGAGAGGGAGAGAGATTACCATTTTTATTTTTTTGGGTTTATCATGTTCTTTCATTTATTTCTCTCTTTTTTCTCAATAATTTAACTGGATAAAAAGAAAATAAGTTGCATTTTATGCAGTGCAATATTTTTTGACAAGTGATGACAGTTATATACCTAAAATTATTTTTTGAAAAAAATGATTTTAATTGAAGTGTTACGAAATTTTATAATTCAACTTGTGCAATAATAATTAATTTTTTGATAAAGCAGAAGGATGTATTATAGTTTCTTTTTTTTTTTAAATGAAGGTTTTTTATGTTTGCTGCTGCATGCAGGGTTAAATAGATGCCGTAAAAGCTGCAGACTGAGGTGGTTGAACTACCTAAAGCCAAATATAAAGAGAGGCAACTTTGCAGAAGATGAAGTTGATCTACTGCTCAGGCTCCATAAGCTCCTGGGTAACAGGCAAGTCTACCAAATATATATAACTCTCAACTACTCACACAAAACTCAAGCATTTTGTTTTTTTTGTAAATGTGCATGGACTATTAATTCCAAGCTCTCTCTCTCTCTGTCTCTGTAAAAATAAAAAAATAAAATAAAAATAAAATAAAAAAAGAAAAGAAAAACCACATTAAAAAGAAAAAGATATCATAGTGATTATGCGATTGTGAGTGTGATTGTGGTGTCTCTCAGATCCTAAGAGGCTTCTCTATCTCTCTCTTTTTTTTCTTTTTTCTTTTTTTTGATGAGAAAATCTTCATTGATACTGAAATTGGAATACAACAAAGGGAGCTAAGTTATACACCAGCCTAGGTACATTCTAGATGGATCAGATGTTGGATCATCGGGGGTACACCCCTTCCACACCTAAGTTGCTCCACTACATTTTGCATAATGAGCAAGTTCATGGGCCACTCTATTGTGCTCCCTTTTCAGATGACAGATTTTCCAACTCCTAAAAGACTTAAGGAGGTCAAGAATTCCCTGGTATAGATGGCCTAGGTTTGATTCACTTGTGTTAAAATCTTGGACCAAAGTGAGGGCATCCGATTCAAAAATGACCTGTGAAAGTACCATTTCTTTAGCTAGCAAAATTCCATTTTCTAAAGCCACAATTTCAGATTCCAAGCTTGAATATTGGCCTTGAAGGACTTTACTGAGGGCTGCCACTAGATTTCCTTTGCTGTCCCTTATCATGACCCCAACACTAGATGGTCGACCATCAATGGATGTAGCCCCGTCCACATTGATTTTGAACATACCCGATGGTGGAGCCTCCCACCTGGACGCTTCATTATTTTTGCTTTGTAAACACACTCCCACGGCTTCCTTAAAATCCTACGTGATAGTATTTGCAGAGCACCAAATTTGGGCAGCTGAATTGCACACATCTTCGAAGACCTTTTGATTCCTATCATACCAGATTGCCCAAGAGGTTACAAAGAATATTTCCAGGTCTTGATCAGCTCCCTCCTTCAAAATTTTTAGAGCAGCATCTGTAATTTCCAGCGGCTGACTTCCTCTCATGTTCATTGGCCTTCCCTACCATCTATCCCACACTTTTTTTGCTAACTCACATTGAATCAGCGCGTGGGTTGTTGTCTCCATTTCTTGATCACAGATAGGGCACATGGGGCTGACATTTACCCTCTTCTGCTCAAGTTCAGTCTCGTTGGGAGGGCATTCATGCATGCTCTCCACGCAAATATCCGTATTTTACTTGGAATCTTTAAATGCCATATTTTCTTCCAAATGGGGGTTCTCGGATCGCCAGATGAACTTTCACCGGTCTAATGAGTTTGTCCTCGGGTAAGTTGTAACTCAGTGGCATGTTTAGGATCGTATCAGCTTCAAAAGGAAGAAACACAGCTCGAATAAGCCCAACTTTTCACCTCCTAGTTTTGTGGTCTATAAGGGCCGAGACCATTGGAAAGTCATCAAAAGGTCTAGGAGGAGAAATGACTTTGTATGTAGTAGGAGTAGGAAGCCATTTGTCTTCCCAAATGTGAATTAACCGACCATTTCCCACTCTCCATCATGTGTCTTTCCTTATAACTTCCAAAGCTTGAAAAATGCTACGCCAAGCATATAATGGGCTGCAGCCAAGCTTTGAGTTTAGGACGTCCCCATGTGGAAAATACTTTGCTCTATAGATTTGAGCTATTAGAGAATGGGATTTGAGAGCAATCGCCACCCTTGCTTTGCTAGCATGGCAAGGTTGAAAGTGTGGAGGTTCCTAAATCCCATGCCTTCTTTTAGCTTAGATTTGCAAAGATTCTTCCAACTGATCCATGCCATTTTTTACTCTTATTCTCTTTGTCCCCACCAAAATCTTCTTATCATGCCTTCAATTTCATCACAAAGCCCTTTAGGGAGGAGAAAACAACTCATAGTATATGTTGAAATAGCTTGGGCTACCACCTTTATTAGGATCTCTCTTCCTCCCATAGATAACATTTTTTCTTTCCATTCGGACAATTTTTTTTCAACTTTCTCCTTTACTTCAGGAAATACCTCTTTTTTGGACTTCCCAATGATGGAAGGCAGCCCAAGGTATTTGTTATGCTTTGAACCTTGCATTGGGCCCATGACTTCCAAGATCTCAGCCTTTAACTCGGGGGAAATGTTATTGCTAAAGAAGACTGAGGACTTATTAGCATTTATCTTTTGTCCAGACGCTGCTTCATAGAGGTCAAGGGTAACCATAAGGTTTTGACACTCTCGTGTGCTTGCCTTGCAAAAAAGAAGGCTACCATTTGCGAAGAAAATGTGGTTAACTATTGGACATCCTCTGTAAATAAAGACACCACTAAGCATACTATTTCTTGCTGCATCATTAATGAGGGATGAGAAGCCATCTGCACATAGGAGAAATAAATAAGAAGAGAGGGGATCTCCTTGACAAAGACCCCTTGAAGGCACAATGCACCTTTGGGCTACCCCATTAATCAAAACAGAGTAGGTAACAGTTGTAATGCATCTCATCATAAGATTGATCCATTTTTCATTAAAACCCATTCGCTCCATAACTTTCTCAATGAAACCCCATTCAACTGTATCATAAGTTTTGCTCATGTCAAGCTTGACCGCCATATAGCAATCCTTTCCCTTTCTTTTATGATCAAGATAGTGCATTAATTCAAATGTGACTAACACATTGTCAATGATTAGCCACTCATGGAAGAAAGTACTTTAATTTTCAGTAATGATTTGAGGGAGAATGGTTTTGAGACGATTTGCTAAGACTTTAGAGACAAGCTTGTAGACCACATTACTTAGACTTATAGGTCTAAACTCTGTCATCTTAGTAGGGTTTTTTGTTTTTGGAACGAGGGCTATGTTAGTTTTGATTATCTCAACCATTGACATATTAGAATTTAGCACATTTAAAACCATACAACGAACATCATTACCTACTATGTTCCAATATTTTTGAAAGAAAATAGTAGACATACCATCAGGTCCTGGGGTTTTTGTGAGGTGCATCTGCTTGAGGGCCTCCTCCACCTCCTCCCTTGTGAATTCCTTCATAAGGCTCTGATTCATTTCACTAGTCACTCTAGTAGGGATTGTGGCTATCACTTCTGCTACACGGCTTGGATAGGATGTGGTGTACAGCTTCTGAAAATATGGCACAGCTATGTCAGCTCTGCCTTCCTTTGTATTACACCAATTGCCTTCCTCATCCTCTAGGCCGAGAATCGTATTCTTCTTTTTCCTCTCCGATGCTTTAGAGTGGAAATACTTCGTGTTTCTGTCTCCAAGCCCAAGCCATTGAACCTTTTCTCATTGTTGCCACATAATCTCCTCACTATCCAAAAGATCATTAATCTCCCTTCTTGGCTTATTGATTTCCCTTTCTATGCTACCATTTGTGTCTCTTGCTACCATATTATTAAGAACCTTTTTTTATTATTATTATCTTGGATCTGCTTTGGTACCTTCCCAAAGGTGCCCAAATTCCACCTATTAAGCTTAGTTGCACACTGATTGAGTCTCTCGACCATACCACAAGGGGTATTTTGATTTATATTATTTTTCCAAGCAGCCTCAATTATGTCCCTGCATTCTTTCTTTTTTATCCACGTTGCTTCGAAGTGAAACCAGCTTTATCTAGGATGTCAAGGAGTAAAAGAATCCGAGACTAGAAAAGTAAAGTGATCAGATATGGAGTCCACAATGTGGTGGACTCGAACCTCCTTGTATTTTTCAATCCAATTTTGCGTTGCCAAAGCCCTATCTAGTCTTAGATAAATTCTGTCATCCCCTTCCTGCATATTACACCATGTGAAGTCTAGCCCATTGTATCCTAAATCCTTGAAATTACAAAAGTCTACTACTGACCTGAACCCTTCCATTTGCCTTTGGGATTTTTGTACTCCTCCCCATTTGTCATTTACTGACAAAATCTCATTAAAATCTCCAAAACAAATCCATGGCAGTTGGAATCTTCTGTTCAGGCTTTTTAACTGTCCCCAAGACTCTTTTCTTCTATGCGTTTCAGGGTGCCCATAAAACCCGGTTATTCTCCACTTGAAATTAGAAGCCTTGTTAGTAACTATTGCATCAAAGAAGTTTCCCGGATATCCCATGATTTCTAACTTAATCTCTTTCTTCCAAAGCATTGCCAAACCTCCACAATTTTTAGCTTTTGGAACAATCAAACCAAAAACAAAACTAGCTTTCTCCTTCTCTCTTTTCATGGCACTCATCTTCAATTTAGTCTCCATTAAAAAGACTATGTTGGGATCCTGGCGCTGCACCATTTCTCGCAGTGCCTTAACTGACTAGGGGTTCCTAAGCTCTCGGCAGTTCCAGCTTAAAGCCCTCATTGCTCCCAACGGTGCTACGTTGCAGCCACAGCCGATAAATCACTAAGCTGGCCACCAACACAAGGGAGCATGCCACATACACGTTTATTTAGCTTCTCATGTTGATCTTCAGACTCTTCTAACTCTATTCCCCTTTTCATGCCAACTAAAGGAAGTTGGGCTGATATTACTAATTTCTGGGCTTTACTTTTTGCTCTTGCCACTTGTTTCCACCTCCCCTTACCTTGGGCTTTCTTTCCTTTTTTGTCTCCAGCATAGGTGAGTTTCCTAACTCATTTTCCTTGGGCTCAAATTCACTTTTAATAGGGCTGTTAACTTTCTTTATTTTTTCCTTGGGCTTCCTCATTCAGCCCAGTTTTGACAAAGCCTCCTCATTCGTTTTGAACAAATTCCTGACTAAGTTTGATTTAGTTCCCTCTTGCCCCTCACATGCTTCCCTCCCTTGCCTTGATTCCTATACATCTTTTTCTCTTCTGTCCCATCCAACTTGATTTTTCGCCGACGAATTATCTGATATTTCCATGTCTTCAATCCCGAGGCTCTGACATCTCGTTGGTGTTTCGAAATGCTCACTTCCTGCCTAGGCATCAACTCCGCCCCTCTCCACCACTGGTTGAACCATTCCCCTACTATTTTCCTCTTCACCGGCTCCCTCGCTTCTACTGATGGGTGGTTCTTTTCTGTCCAGCCCCCCTTTGCTTGCTCCTCCCACCCTCATCCAGTCCCTATATGGGGGATTACCATTTTTCCTCTCTCTTCAAATGGCAATGTTTGATATCATGCCCCATTATACCACAGTCAAAGCAGAAAGTGGGTAGCCGTTCATACTTGAACATACCCACACCCTTTCCCGTTCTGTATTCGCAACATGCCCCCCTCTTCTCAACGGTTTTTCAATAGGGATATCCAACTTAACTCGCATAAATTTGGCTTGATCTTCTTGCCAAGACCGCTTGTCCACTTCAATGAAATGGCCAAGTTTGTTTCCAATCCCCTTCCCCACCTCATCTGTCATATTCTCAAAAGGCAGTCCCCAAATCTGAACCTAGAAAGGGGAGTGTGAAGCTAATATTGGCTAGCATTAAACCCTTTCTCCATCAGCAAAGAAGCAGGAGATTATTGTCAAAATTCTAGATCCCACTTTTTTCTACCCACTCCATTTGATATCGCGAACTAAACTTGAACTGAAGGGTGTTATTCCCCACTTCTATGATTCGAAGGTCCATTGTCCACATTGATCTTAAAGTACTTTTGAGGGCTCGCAGGTTTTGTTTTCGATCTGATAATGGATGCCCAAAAAGACTTAATGAGCTTTCTTCAACAACCTTTGGTATACTAGCACTTGATATTAAAATATCTTCTTCCTCTTCCTTTGTGAGTTGTAAACTCTGAAGGCTTTCAATGATGTTTTGTTCCATGGTCTATGTGGTTTCTTGTGGATACTCCTAAGTAGGAAGAGCAATCCAAGGGAGAGCTCCTATTCTATTTTAGAGGGGAGAGAGGTCTCGTACCATACCGAGAGAGAGAGAGAGAGTACTCCTACAAAGGGAGAGTTGTTAGTGACTTTAGAATTACTTTCAGCAAAACTGTTCAATCTATCTCTATCTCTCTTTGTACGTCGCTAAAATTTATAGTTGACGTCGGCAAGAGAAGGAAAATAATAATAACTAGTCGCTAACCCGTGCGATGCACGGGAATACTACCAATTTTTAAAATTAAAAATAGATAAAAATTATATCTATAATAAAAGGATATGAAGTATCATTACTGTCCCGAAAGATGAGCATCAACTATAGTAGAAACGTTAACTCGTATTATTCATTCCAGCCATCACTTTTCTTTTCTTTCCTTTTTTTTATTTTTTTTTTATTTTTTATGCAAAACTACTTACTCAAAACAATTAAACTAAAAATATGAGATGGTTTTTTGTCCATATCATCCCTGGAGCTCAAGCTCCTAAAGTGATAAGAAATGTTAAAGAGGAGAACACATTAGTCCACATTTTAACTGTGAAGGAAAAAAAATAGATCACTGGAACATTAAGATAAACCTCCAAATAATGTGACATTAGAATTGTAACAGCCATCAAGTAATAACAAAATATACATTATGGGTGTTCCTAGCCATTTTTCTCCTTCCAAATATCATTCCCATATTTCTAGATATAAAAAATGACACAAAAGGAGTGTATATAATGGAAAGAATAAGTTCACCTACCACATCCAAAGGCACATAGTTGGCCATTAAATATTTTTATATTCAAACAAACAAACAAATAGGGTTAATTGTAGAAATCCATCATAAACAAAGGGATACTTTCACTTTGCACTCCAAAATATAAATAACTTTCCATTACCATCCCAATTGCACCCCATATTTTGAATGATGATTAAAATTAACGGTCACATGTAATTCACATGACAATAAAATAATTAATGATGATTCAGCTATATCTAAACCTTCAATATATTTTAACATCATATCTTTTGATATTTCAAGTGATGTCAAAGGCAGGACTCTACCAGGCAATGACCCAACAGGAAGTGCCAAAACCTCTATAGAGGCCAAGGGTACCATTAGTCTTCAATATATGTTCAAATACTAAAATTCCTAGCATGCGAGAAAGACCGGAACTTTATAAAAAAAACTTTGAAGTAGAGTTGTATCCTCAAATAACTAAATAGAAGAGTTTAATTCCTCTTTGTTCCAATTTAAAACCAAATTGTGCATAAAAGCAATAAAACAATGGAAATCTTGAGATGAAACAATTAAACCAAACATAAAACCAAGTTTGAGATAACCAAGAAACTTAAATATGCAACCATATTCCAATTTCAAATTCTTTCTAGAAACATATTACCAATAAATATGCAATAAACAGTGCAAAATAAGGGAAAGATTGGTAAATTCATGACTATTCTCATCTTGATGTTGTATTACCAAATAACCCAGATAACAAAATGCCAAATCCCTGCCTGCAAAATAGTAAAAATCCAGTTTTCAACCAACGTTCAAGAAACATTAATAGAAGAGAATCAGTGTAAAACATGAAATACCAAGAATTAGTTGTAATAGAAGAGACCATATGCAACCCAAAATCAGTGTCATTGTCAACATGGGTTTTTGGGTTTTAGTTGTAATAGAAGAGACCATATGCAACCCAAAATCAGTGTCATTGCCAACATGAATTACCAAGAATTAAAAAACTCGCCAAAAAATTAAGATTATCTAAATAGGCAGCCTATTGATATAAATCATGCTCTTAATTGCATATGGTCTCCCAATCAATTTAAACACTCTTCTACAATCTCCAAAAACTTGGGTCACATGGCCTACAAAAAATCTACCCCATCCAATTTTCTCACCCCTAATATCTTATTCTTTATTAGAGTGAAGTGTTTTAGTAAGAGGTAATTACCATAAAGTAATCAAACTAAAAAGAATTTGCAACCTCAATCCATGTTTAAAAATCCAAACTAAAAGAAACCTAAGAAATCCAAACTATTCTAAGTCTGAACTTGAAACAGTCAAAACATAAACCATGAAGCTGTATTTTTTCTGAAAAAAACATTCATAGCTTTTCGGTTTGATGTAAAGAACCTAAAATGAAATAAATCGAGATCCTCCATTTATAAATTGCTTTTTGAGCTACCGTGCACTACATTAAATGGATCAAGATTCTCCATTTGCAAAACTAATATAACTGATTTAGTGATATATGCCAGATGTGTTTCCGCTTATGTTCACTTACTTTTCTAACCAATGAATATTCATAATTGGGAGAAACCCAACATCAGAATCAGTATAGAGAAATTACAATCAACATTAACATTCAAACTCTCTCATGTTCCTTCAATCAAACTATAAAAAATAGAATATTGATTTAAAACAGCAACCATATATTTGCTGTGTTTAGAAGAGAGCATACCCAAACAAGCTTCAAGGATCCTTTGTTGTTTCTTGAAATAATCAGCTACCTAGTTTCCTTTTCCTACAATTAAATGCATAAGATGAATGAATGCATCAAAAATCATCAAATTTTGATTTTTTTTACTTTCCAAAAGAGCTTAACATCAACTATGTCAAAGAATAAGAAATTGTTCAATGATATTAAACTCCGTCCCATAAAAGACGATTTAAAACAGCAACCATATATTTGCTGTGCGTTTAGAAGAAATTTAGCAATTTAGCATATAAATATACTACCCTATTACTTGGATTACACACATATAAGAAATTTCAATAAAGATCCCAAGACAAAGGAACGAAATTGATTGTCTGTATAGGAATGAGTTTGCAATTTAATTAAAATCACATGTTAAAGCTCATCTAATCTAATCACCAGCAAACCCTTGGATTTTTACTCAAGTAGTTATTTACCCGATAAAGATTGAATTAAACCAAAAAATATTTGAAGTCGCATCAGACTAAATTTATTGCATATTTGCATAGTTTATATTGGTAAAGACAACAACCCAAACTATCCAAACCCCAATTTTGGTTCAAAACCTAAAATAAATTGTCCACCTTAAATCGCCAGAACCTAAAAAATAAAAATAAAAATAAAACCTTTTAATGCCGGCAAACCAAAGGCCGACCATTCAGCCACAGCAACCCAAAACGCCAAAGCAGATCACCCACAACCATAAAAAAAAAATCCATGAACAATTGAAGTGGAGAGAGAACAATATATAGGAAGTAATAACTGGGCAGATAGATTTTCAATTGAAGAGCAAATCAGAATTTTTACCTCAACAAATATGGTTAAAAAATTCAAAAACCCAAACCAAACAAAACCCTAACTCATACACAGAGACAGAAATTTACAGAGTTATACCTCTTCGGTAGATATATGTTGGTTTGTGGGAATGGTGGGTATGGTAGGTTTTGATTCTTTGGATGCTCTGTCATGGGTCTGAGGAAGGAGATCTCTGCGGTGGTTGGTGGTCTGCATTTTGGAGTAAGGAGAACTGGTCTTTGCCGTGGATCTGAAGAAGGAAATCTCTGTTCTGAGGAAGGAGATCTCTGTTGGTTTGTGGGTATGGTGTCTTTGTCATGGGTCTGAACGTTGGGTGAGCTGGTAGAGGAGGAGCTTTGGGTTGAGGGAGCTGGTAGAAGGAAATTTTGGAGAAAGAGAAGGCAGAGTATATAACGGGTTAGGGTTTTAGAAAAGCTATTGCGTTAATGTTTTTTTTTTTTTTTTTTTTTAGAAAAGTTTTATTTTTTTGGCTTATGTTTTTATTTTTTTTAATGATGTGCTGACGTGGAAAATTGTGGAAGCTTCAAAATCTTCGGTTTTATATATATATATATATATAGATAAGAATTGAAGAAGAAGAAGAAGTGAATATTTGATTTCTAAGACAAAGAGACATAATAATTAAGAGAATTTCTAATACAAAATTATATGTGAAGAAAAAGAAACCAGCTTGGCAAGAGAAGACCTTGATTGCTGATCTGGAGATTTTGTATCAAAATGGACTGTTTTGTAATCTGTTAGTTGTCCCCTATGTTGTTCTTGATTCAGTATATATTGCTGCAAATTTGGCAACCAGAATGCCAATTCACCAAAGCTGGGTTGACCCAGCTATTTTGTATCCTTGATAAACTCTGTATCTCCCTTTCCTTGGTATAAATAAAAAATAAAAAATAAAATAGTTCAAATATTTTATTAAAAACTATTCACCCTAAGACTTTTCTGCCTAAAGTTTTCAGCATAATACCATGCCTTACGAAGAGTGAGATGACAGATCTTAAGTTTTGATATTTGGATTCTGAGGTGTGTTGATCGAACTTAAAAAGCAAGGAATACATCAAGCATATATATATATATATATATATATATATGAGTTGGGTTCAAGTTACACTTGATATAATTCTAAGCAATGTTATACCACTCAATAACTTGTTATTGAATTAATATTTTGAAAATCCAATCGTTGAATTACATGTTCTATATGTTCTTAACATGCATGCTAATTTTCATATCAATCGGATGCTATTTATCATTGGATCCATAAACTCATATCTTATGCATTATTTTAAACTACAAAAATTTGAATTTTAACAAGTGATTGATGACATAGATATTAATTTTTGATCACCTTGAAATTTTGCAAGCATAACGAATATACAAAGATAACATAATCTAATGGTAGATTTGTCAATATTCGCATCTAATTAAAAAAATATTGAGTGGTATAACATTGCTTAGAGTTACACCAGGTGTAACTTGAACCTAACCCTATATATATATATATATAGCCGGCACTGATAACGTTGTTTACATTTATAAATCACAATAATTTTCCAAATAATGTTGTTCTAATCACAACGTACCAATTTAATAAATTATAAAAAATAATTGTGCCTGTAATTAATATATATATTACAGGCACAATTATTTTGATATAGGGAATATGGTTTTGAAAGGAAAAACTTGACAATAAAAACCCTATGGATGGTTTGTAACTCACCACCATATTGAAGAATTCACTAAAATAAATGGAAGTTTTACAATACAAGACCTATAGTAAAAACTTACTCAAGTGACCACACACAACTCTAACACAGTTAGACTCTTTTACCTTGTAAATCTTTTTGATACACAGATGCCTAATCTATGTCTAAGACTACAACAACTTCAATGAAGTAGGTCTTATGTGTTGTAGCCTCACTTGGAACACCTCAAGATTTTCAATTTGGTGCTAGAGATGATGTTTTGTACTGAATCATTGACGCAACAGTCAAAAAAATTAATTTCTCTTGTGTTTCTGAATTCACATGTTCAATAGGTAGAGACTAGGGTTTCTTTATGAATACCTTAGTGACGCAGGACAACCACAACAAAACTGAAACAACAATAAAATAAAGAGATATGACCTAGAAGTTAGCACCTAGGCCTGGCTTGAATTCCACACCAAGCGAGGAAACCACTAGGAGTCAGCACCTAGGATAGACCTAGAGTCAACACCAGACCAAAAGAGACCAAATGGCCATTTTTTCATTCATCAAAATATCAAATATCCCTCAAGGAGTACAATAGGTTGCTTATAAAGGATTGCTAAACCCTAATTCTAATTGGTTAGGAAACGCTAATTGCCTTATTACAAAAATAACTTTACTTCTAAATTAAAATACTAATAGCCCAATAAACTAATAGGACCTAATACATAAAAATACAACTGGCTTGCAAACATAAATAATAAACTTCTTGCGTCTCCTGCATCACTTAGGATTTCTACCTTTATAATCTTATAGAAATTCGTGTTTAATGGGTCTTTATATAAACTTTTTCTTAGGGTTAGAAAAACTTATTGGGTTATAGATTGACCACAAGTAATAGCCAATTACCCAAGTTGATTAATTAAGTCAAATTACATGCAAATATAATTAAGGCACAATTAAATCACCAAACTAAATTAAGTGCAGTGGAAAATAAGTTTGACACGGTAATTAAGACCACAATTAGACTAGTTATTATTACAGACTTTTCCTTTGCACAACTCTCTTATCTATGATTAAGACCAAATAAACCCTTTTGATTTTTGTAGCTTTGCAAAGTTCTTAAATCCACACTTTGATGAATTGGTAGCAACTTGGTACAAAACCCTAGGCGCACAAACATCACAACAACTCTTGTTATGCGTGTGTCTCTCTTCTCTATGATGATGGCTATAAAATATATATTTTATATGCTCTGAAACCCTAGTGCATGAATCCCTAGAAGGACCAAGTCATCATGGGTTGAAAACAAAATTTATTATTAGTTTTCACGAAGCACGATAAATCGGGAAGTGTCAAGATTCATTCATTTTCTATATGTTGAGAGGTATTGAGCCAGGTATCGGGACCTGCAGTTCAACTTTTCTTGAGCAATCATGTGTCTTCAATAATACCACTTGTTAGTTAATAGATGGTCTTCTTGAACACACTAGAAACTATGACTTAATTATATATAAAGTGTGTTTTGATCTCGGATATGCTAATACATAAAAATATAACCCTTACAAAACTAATTTCTACAACCAACTTAAATCTATATATAAAAAGAGCCAATGGCTCTATCTATAGTCATTTTTTGGTTCAGTCAAGTTTTGGACACTAGCTAATAAAAATACACCATTTTAGTATTTTCAAAGAAAGCTTTAGCTTTGTCAAATGTCAATGGGAACGCACCACTTCAATTTGGTGAGCTAACTTATTTCTTTATATTTTTTTATTAGTACACCAACTTTTTTGTTTTGAGACTCAATTAGTAAACCAGCTTGTATGTGCTGCATGTTTTTGTTTTATATAAATATAAATATATATATTAAATTGTCAAAATATTTTCACAATTGTTGTTAATTCCTTATATGTCAAAGTAAAATAATAAAATATCATACTGGAACTAACTACAACTAAAAATAAAGGTATTGTGAAAAAAAGGGCTACGTCCACAACATTTTTCATAACAAATTTTCGTAATTCTTATTCTAATTTAAACTTACCAATGAAATTATTTTTTTGTCCACCAATAACAACCCGTAATAACCTACTACTTATGATTTATGATGAAAATGTTGTGAACATAATATTTCTCTTGTGAAATGTTAAGACATTTTGTTGTTGTCACAATATTTTCACAACTATTAAAGTGTCAATTTTTTACAATTCAAACTAAAATATAACAAAGTTATAAAGGTATTATGAAAATGTTGTGCCATTCTTTGTGTTTCTAGAATTGTTTTTTTATTAGTCAATTTTTGTTGAGTCAAAATTCACTGTTTGATGTATAGTTTTCATGGGTTGAATTTTTGTACTTTTTTTGTGTATATATTTATGCACCATTTTAAGTAAAAACACATAGTTTAAACACACACACACCAAAAAAAAAAGTCAAAATCAAAATCAAAAAACGAAAAACAAAAACTTAGGATTAAAACACTTTTCATTCTTTATGTCTGGGATAGTTCACAATTCCTCCTTAAAATTTAAAATCAAGCAATTTCCCCTTTAATATTTTGGAAAAGAGTAAATATATCATATTGTTATTCTCTCAATTAAAACCTAATGAAAGTTTATGATTCTTAAAATATTCCATTGTGTAATGTCTAAAAAATAATCCCACTAAATTTTAACATCCCAAAAATTTTCTTCACATGTTTTGAGTTTTAGATGGCAGCAATGCTTAGAAAGTTGGAATGGTAATATAAGATGTTTTATTTGTTACTTAGAGAACATTGATTTTTCTATTCGATGACACATGCCTTTTGTTATCTTTTTTTTTTTTCTTTTCTTTTCTTGCCTAAAACAGGTGTTCATTAAAAACTAATTAAGCTAAAGATTGCACTTAGACTCTTGTAGAATGATAAAGAAGAAAGTAAGAATGACAAAATTTTGATTGTGTATGGTTGAGGGTATTTGATGAAGAGTTTTGATTGTCACATAAGGAATCATATATTGCGAAAATTTAAATATTATGACAAAGTTTTAGCAAAACTTAGTTGCTTATTGTTGGAAGATGATGATACTCACTATCATTGTTAAAAGTTTTTAATGAATGGATATTGCCAATAGCAAATAGGTATTAAAATTCTTATAGGAATAAGATTAACTTTGTATGGCATACATTTTTTATTTATATAATTTCATACTTTTTCAAATAAAAATTCAATCTTAATTTTCTCACCCAAGAGGTAGCACGTGCCACCCACACTAGTAAAATGAAAAGTCCTTCAATAAAATCTGAATTTGCGATTCTCCATTGGTCAAGAGGTATTAAGGTTGGTGTCAAACTTTTTTCAAACTTACTTAGTGGCAGTGTTAGGAATTTTTTTTAGGATAATCATTAAGAAATTTAAATTATACAAAATCTAATAAAGCGATAACTTGAATATTTGCTACAACTGCGAGTCGAGTCGCGAAGGAGAGCAAAATTGTTGCAACTGCAAAGCCAAAAAGAATATAATTGTCATCATCATCAAGGAGAACTGACAACTACAATATTTTTCTTGATACCATTTTTTAGGGAAAAATGAAATTAGAAATTATTTTTATTGAATAGGTTGAACGAGCTACAAATTTGAATATTTAGCGATTTTTTTCTTTTTATTTTGTAATAGGTTTTTTGCTGAATAATTTGATCACTTCTTGTTGTTTGGTCTTGTCTTGTTTTTGTTTGGTTTAGATTTGTTGTTATTTGGGCTAATATTTATTGTTGTTATTTAAACTTTTTCTTTTTAATTTTATAAAAGGGATTAAGGATTATGTTTGGGGGGCAGAATTAATTTTAGAGTAATACTACGTTCACAACATTTTTACAATAAATCTTATGTAAAAAGATGTTGTTAATGAGTAAAAAAATAATATCATTATTGGGCCCAAATTAGAATTAGTAGCAACTTGCAATTGAGTTGTCCGTATATAATCGGGCTTACAATCGAGGCAGCACATTCTTGAAAATTCTTCATCCCTTCTAGGTATTGTTCAATTACAACTTCTAAAACACCAAAGACTTACAACTCAATACACATTTAACACGTTTGGATACAGTTTACCAACATATAATAATTGTCCCTAACACTAAATAATTTAAAGTTAACTGTTAAATATTATTATATTATTATTATTTCTTTTCACTTTGTAACATGGAGTTTATAAATTAAATTTATTTCCTTGAATGACGACCCATGCATTTTACGCCTTTTTTTTTTTTTAGAGAGTTTCAACCTATGGCGTCCACTCCTAATAATAACTCTTTATTATTAGACTAAGACACCAATCAGTTTTTGGTATAAACGAGGATTGAATCCCAGATCTCTTATACAACCATCAGAGACTTTACCAGTTGAGCTAATTGAAACCCACCATTTTACTCCATTTGATGCATGTCATGTGTAGTGAATAACTTCACCAATTTTATTTTTTTTCAATGTTCTCCAAATATGTTTACCTTTATACATCACCACTTGTATCAACTTTTAATAACCTTAATTCAAAACAGATGTATTATTTAGTTTCCATGTCAAATGGGTTTACCAAAAAAAAAAAAAAAGTAATAGCTCAATAGTAATAATATCTTTTATCGTGTTTCATGTTTATAGTTCCAACTTCATCTCCTATTTCTTCATGATTTATCTATCTATAAAAAATAAAAATAAAAATAAAAAAGAGTGATTGTCATGATATATATATATATATATATCCATTTAAAGATAGATTAGTTAATGATATGTTACATATGCTATGACTTCTACTATGATTTTTTTTTTTTTTTTTTTTAATCTATACCAGTGGTAGTTCAAGTAAATCAATTATGAAATGTACTAAAATCCAACGTCCAAGATCTTCCTAGTATTTAGATCATATTATATGATAGATTGCTATGAATATTCAATAGATACATTATTTTACTATCAAGATATATATTAACTGGAAAAAAATATTAGGCTATTACTATTCCTAGATAATTGTTTTTTTTATAATACTAGCTATATATATATATATATATAGAGAGAGAGAGAGAGAGAGAGAGATGAATTTATTCTAACATATAGTTTATAATAGTATGAGGCAACTATATGGAGCTTTCCATTGTGGAAGTAGCTAGGCAGTTAGGCTGAATCCCTACTACTTCTCTTGTTTTCATTCTCCAACCACTGTTCAGAGCTTTCCATTCCTCTCATTTAGCTTTATTGTCTCCATCATCCAACCAATGTTTGGGGCTAACCAATGCTAGGGTGATCATACGTAGCTCCAAATTCACAAATTCTTTGACTAGTGAACTCCATTGAATATAAATCTATTGCTCACAACTTCAAATACCCATATTATGATTTGATCTTCAGTAACTTAGTTGTAATCTAATTGCAGCAATTTCTCCTTGATCATCAGATATTCAGAAACTTGAACTTGGATCTTTGGGTCGATGCTTTAAGAGAACTCCATACAAACAAACCCTAGATGCAAAAGCACATCTCTCTAAAGTATGTAATCACATCCTATAGGGTTGCACAAAACCCTAAAAGCTTGAACGATGGGCTGGGCCTGAAAAATGAATTCTATCACAATTCTCTATAGGTCAAAAATCTATCTTGATGTGTCAAGATTATTAATTCTTGAAACGTTGAGTAGGGATCAAGATGGAGTTGAGATTTCCAAATAGTTAATTCTCCTTGGACTTGAACTTATAACTTGCATTGGACTCGAAATTGATTTCAAACACACTCAAGACACACTGAAAATCTTATAAAATGTTACATTTCATCGTAGTTTGCCAACCTAGTCCTATGGACCCAACAGTTTTTGCATGCTAATATGGCCTTCTTTAGTAAACAGATTAATTAATAAATTATTTAAACACATTTATATATTCTCTATTCGTGTAGGTGGTCACTTATTGCTGGTCGACTTCCAGGTAGAACAGCTAATGATGTGAAGAATTATTGGAATACACACCTGCGCCGCAAGAAGGTAATTTCCCGTACAAACGATGCGGAAGAAAAGGCACAAGATATAGTGAAAGTGAATGTAATAAAACCACAACCCAGAACCTTGTCAAAAAATTTAACATTGGCAGGTGGGAAACCTATAATTGCAGAAAGGTTACAACTGAACGAAAATGTCAAAAATGTATCTCCAACATTAAAGCCCTCAGAGAACAAAATAAATTGGTGGGAAAACTTGTTAAAGGGCGAGAAAGGTGATGAGAGACTACCAGTCTCCCTAAGTTGTGGTTTAGAGTCGGAGCCCAAGCCAAACCTTTGGGCTGAGAAAATAATACCAGAGGTAATAGTGGGGGACGCTTGTGACGATGATGGCATAAACTTTTGGGGTGACTCCAGTTTTGACATAGACCTGTGGGACTTTCTCAATGCAGGATAGGAAAATAGTGATCTAATGCTCTTTAGTTTGCTTTATTATTAGTATTATTAACAACCAAGTAATGGGATTTGTGATGATTTATGGAAAAAGAGATTAAGTTACTTCTACCGTTAAGATATAAAGCATTGTGGTGTAATGTAACAAAATGTATTCAAAGTGAGTGGTTCCATACAATAAATATGTAAAGTAAACATATTTTAACCTTTACCCCAATTTTTAAAATGGTGTCTAACCTTTGAAATGATTCATTTTAGTCTTTATACTTATTTGTGTCAAAAAGACCCCACCCTTAATTTTTTTTTTTTTCTATGATTTTGAGTTGAGATTGTTTAGCAAAATCCTAGGGATTTTGATAGTAGCAAAGAAGGGAAGAAATTGGTTATTTAAATACTTTGTTAGCTTCTTTTATGTTAGTTGGAGATAGAGAAAATTAAAGTGATAGTTATCTCCAATAACCTTTTTGACACAAACTTCAAAGTATAGAGACTAAAATGAAACATTTCAAAAGATAAGGACCATTTTGAAACATAGGGTAAAAATTAAGAATTTAATGTGTCACTAAAAGTAGTCATTGGCTACCTTTTCTTAGCCATTTTAAACTCTTGGGATGCTCACTTAAGTGAGGGCTACAAGCTAGAGTTAGCCAATGAGTCAACTATGTTTTAAAGTCAAAAAGAATTTGTTCAGGAGATTCAACCATAAACAACACGAGCATAAAACCTCTTTTGTGATGAAAATGATACTAAACTTCTTCCATGGGCCTAAGATGTTGTCAGTGTCCCTAGCCCACTTTTTAACACATACGGACAGGCTCATGCAAAATATCCAAGAGAAACTGACTCATACCCTCCAAACCACAATCCCTCAATTTCTCCAATGGGAAACTTGGGCTTGGGCATTGCAAAAAGGAAAATAATTATAATAATAATAATAATAATAATACATGGATTGGACTCACAAGGATGTCAGACTCGGTTGAATTAGGATTATAGAAAAACTATGAGAAAACAACCATCAATAAGCTAAGAAAAATTATCACGATGTATTTAATCATTTAGAATTATAGATGGGGGATCTACAATGATTTTGACCAGCTCTAAGCATGAATAGGCTTGGATTTCCTTTATATGATGCTCCAACATGGGCCAAACCAAGCTGCCTTGGCAATGGGGCAATGGAGAAAACAAGTGGATGCTAGTCTCATCTTCTTGCTGACTTTAATGGGCATTTTAAATTTTGACATTCTAATTCTGTTAGGCAAGACATTGTTTGTGAGTCTCCAAATTAATTGAGTCTCCAAAGCAATATTTTAAACTGATCATGAATTCTAAGATTCCAACAAAGATTCTTCCCAAGTTTCAACGTTGAATCAGTTGGGTTGGCTACCCAATATGTTGACGAAAATAATTTCCCCAAACCAAGCCAATGTTTAGTTCTTTGAGCAATGGGAATGACTACGACAATTAGATTCAGAAATCATCAGCTCATTTGCTCAACACCTCTGGATCAAGTGACAATTAATGATGGCAAAACTCATTTTTCAAGTGAAAATGGTCTTAATCTATTTTTTCTAGCATATACTTGTGAATACCTCATTTTAGAAAATGCAATTAAAAATTTGTGGTTTGCCAAAGTTTAGGGCCTATTTGGTATGTGATTTCAAACAACAGTTTTCAATGTTTAAACACTAAAAATTATGGTTCTAAAAATTATAAAAAAAAGAAACAAAACAAAATGCATTTGGTAAGAGTATTTTTTTAGAAGTTTTGAGTTACGTTGCTCATTTTAGGGTGTTTAAACACTAAATTTAGAAAACTTCTCTTACCAGTTTTCATATTTCAAATAACGTTGCTCAATAACACTTTTGTAAATATTTTAAAAAACATAAAGGCCGCTTAATTAAACAACACATAAAGCTTCCTTTTTCAATTCCAACTAGAGAGGCCATTTATCAGCTTTAATTAAAATAAAAAAAAAAAATTTTAAAAAAAAAACACACACATACCAAACATATAATTATGTTTTTTTATACAGTAAAACATGTTATTTGAAACATAGTACCAAACATATTTTTTGCTTTATGATTACTATAAACGTGTTTTCACAACACTTTTTAAACCACAATTTTCATTACGATATTAAAAATCTCCAACCAAACGAGCTATTAGGCATTCTACATGATAAACACTTTCAGCTGAGTTTATGTCTTTTGCCTTAGATTCATCCAAATAAATGAGTAATTATTTTAGTATTTTGGAAGTATAGCAATGTGATACTCCCTCATTTCATATAATAGTGGGTCAAACTCTTTAAAGGTCTGTTTGAATTGAAGGCAAGAAAAGGAGAGTAGAGTAGATTTAAATTTAACCCAAAATTAGCTTAGTTTTAACCAACTTTACTTTACTCTATTCCCTTCCACTCCCTCCATTCAAACGGGCTCTAAATTCATCGTAAGATCTACCATTATTTATATGATTGGGGGGTGGGGGGGACCATTAATTTTCACGACATTACAGACATACAAATCAAGTTAACTGCTTCTAACGTTTACATTACATAAATCCAATTGACAGAAAATCAGGTACATGTTTGCATACATAAAAATGCTACAAGCAGCTAGACTGATTGATCAACTAGCTTTCTTATGTGAACTACGCTACATTAAGCATTTTTATAAAACATGGTGATTTTACAGATCTTGCCTCCTCTACAGCTTTCTCCCCTTTAATGACAAGTGCAGCAAGCTAACCATCTTTGCTTTGCACAGATCACGATGATGGCTTTGTAGTACCATAAAGACCAATAGCATTGACTTCTTTTGAGATATATCAATGACTCTATGTTGGTCATAATAAAGCTAAATCCATTTTCCTGCAGGAAGAAGAGCTACCATACCATTTACTGCTTCAAATTTAGCTTGCTGAAAGCAGCAATGATTCTATCATCTGTGATCATTCTGTGGTTTTCATAGAAGTCTAGTATCTCCATAGAGATATTTTTCACCTGTCAAAAACATACACAGCATTCATAATTTCAGCAAGCAGATGAGAGCATCTGCACTTTTTACAAGCTACCAAATCATAATAGTAAAATTGGCGAACATTTTATTGCAATTTATTAATTATATGGTCACAAATGCAATGCTCATAATAAAGGCTTATGCTCATTAAGCACAGGAATTAGCAAGCAAATAATAGCCATTTATACAACACTATAAGCTCTTACTGCTTATTCTAGATAAATTTTAATTGAAGATAAAGAGATTCTAAGATCCTTGATAGGTACTTAACTCCTATAAAATCAACTCTATCAAGAACTACACTCAATTTTTACTTCCTTGGCATGTCAATCTCTAGCACAGGTAACAAGAGAAAAGAGAAAGAATACAAATATACATATATAAGCTCATACTCTTGTACTCTATAACCCGTATAATCTGGGGAAAAGAGCATAATAATTTATTTTTGGAACTTAAAGATGGTATAGAAATATGACTTAGTTTTGATATAAAATTTCCAAATATCAGTTGATAAACAAGCCCTATCCCCTGCAATATGACACTTGATAATACTCCGAATCAGGGTTTACATAGTTAACCCCTAAAATTTAGGTTCAAAAGCTTGCTGTGTTGAGCGTTATTGGAATAATGGGTTCAAATTAGAATGCTGATGCAGGACAGGCTCAAAAGGGGATAGGAAGGGGGGATAGAATAAGAATTTTGGGAAAACAATTGAATAGAAAATAAAGGCCAGCCCTAGGAATCAGCACCCAACAAGGAAAAAGTAATGACAATTGATCATTTTCTGTTCTTTTTTAATTACGGGTAATCAAGGAAAAATTGTTAAACAAACCAGCAGCTAACTAACAAGCAATTGTAAAAGGAAATAAAATAATAAACTTTTGGTGGAATTAATCAAGTAAAGAAAATAATGATGATATTTAAATGTCTATTTAGTTCAAAAAGAGAAGGGAGAAATCTGATCCAGGCTGTGAAATGTGTGGAATTGAACTTGTGCAATTGGGCTGCTAGACCGTGGCTACATGAACTCTTCAAACACAAAGGACATCAGACCAGTCGTTGTGACACGTGGGCAGGGCTAAGATGCTGGCCCGCTTAGTAAATAATGAGTTGATCAGTGGTCTGACCTATATGCTAAAAAATCTTCTTTTGAAAAAAAAAAAAAAAAAAACCACATTACATGGGCACAGACAGACAATAGATCAAAAGGCCTAGAACCAAATTAGATTTCAGTATTTGACTGTAAATGGAGTTCACAAATGGCATCTTCAGTTCAGTTCCAGGAGATGAACTGGAGAGGCACACGACAATGACTTGAGGTGGTCTCAAATTGAAACTTTGGTGCTAGCACTGTGATGTTTGGTGGCAATGCCAATGTGCTACAATTGTGGCGACACGACAATGGTGAGTGAAGGATGAAAGGATTGTCTACAGCAAGTGGGGACTCGGGACAATGGCCGTTAAGTTCTATGGAAGAGGCTAGGGTAGTTGGGTATGTATTTAGTTTATGCACGTCAGATGGGAGGTTTTTTGGATCTGGTTGTAGCTCTTTAGAATGCCAGGAAGCTCTACTTGCAGGTGCATGAGGGTTTGTGATCTGCGATTAGGGTGCCAGTGTCAGGTAAAAAGGCAATGTTATAGACAGTTCTGGTGGATTGATTGACGGGCTTCACAGGAATGTTGGTGGTGTGATGGTATACAACCGCAACAATGGGATTTTTTTGTGGTTGGGCTCATGGTCTTTTGATTATATGGGCTCAGTGGGGTGGACAGCTTGGGTCATTGCGGTGATTGAAGGGTTTTGATGGTTGTTGGTAAATGGGAATCAATGAGGGGTGGTTTTGGCAGGGACTCAATATTGTGGACTGGATCTGGGTTTGCTTTGATACTAAATTTGATGCAGGACAGGTTCAATAACTACAGTTTGCTTGGAATCAGCACTAAGCATGGAAAGTGAAAACCTAGGAACCAGCACCCATCATTCCAACATAATATTTTACGTCTCAATAATCTGTCTTCTATATTTAGTGGAGCCTTTTTAAATTGACTTTCAAGAGTACATCAATAAGGAAAATAATAAAACCATAATAAATAAATTAATTTTAAAAAAAAAAAAATCCCACAAAATCTTCAATCACATAAAGTTACGTCAATTGGAAATTCAAAATTTCAAAATTTCAAAATAGCACTAATTTTGGTGTCTGCACCAAATATTGACGAAAGCATGCGTAGAAAGCACCTCCTCAGCTGAATCCTTATATATTAGACCATATCAGTACATGCCATTGTTTGTGTTACACATTCCAATACATACAAAATTATACATGACTAAATATTACATAGTGAAACACTATTATTTGTACAAAACCATAAGATTCTTATGCCCACCAACAAACTTGGTTTAGTTTATAATGGACTATCAAATAGTCAGAAATTTCATTAGCAAAATTCTTGTGGCAAGTAATAATCATTCACATAAGGAAATAAGTGAACCTCATTTTATTATATTTTCTTTAGTAATTTTCAGATATTATACTCATATTTAAAGGACAGTGCCCCTATCTGTATATTCAAACTACTTCAAGTAGACACAGTAGGATCTCGTAGCATAACCGATGCAAGACCAGGTTGTATTGCAAGACTAGGTTGAAGATAGGGCCAGACGCTATGATTGAGACTTATGTGTCAAACATGATCTTAGATCAAACCAATGCTTTCAACAACATATGACATACCAAGATGAGAGTCGCATTGAATAGAAAATAATGATATATTTCTGGTAAAAGCATTCACAAAGAGATTGCCAGAATAAGAGGCCACGGAAAACCTCATGAGAAGAAAATTTACCACATTCATATCAACACGAAGTTCTTCAAACCATGCAGTGGTATCCTTCTCCCTTAGTACACTAGCAATGTAAATGCAAGCTAAAGCTATCAGATGTGGAGCATGTACAAGAATAAGGTCCATCTTGTAGGTGTCATTCAATAGTCCCCTGCATGTCTCAAAAAAGCAATGCTACATCATGTTTATGTTCTTGAACATCAACTTTTTTATTTTTATATTTCGATAGTTGGAGGTGGGGGGGATTTGAACCTTAGATGTCTCCTTTAAAAATACCAGGAAAAGCCAACCAATTGAACATCAACTGAGGCTAAACGATGTTGTAAAACAAACAAGAGCAACTGTGCTTTACAGAATTGATGGCTGGCACACAGAATGACATGCCAAGAGTATAGCAAGAGGAGGATGTAGATATAAAAATGTACAGTATCAACAAAACTAATAAACTGTCGGCCTATCCTTGGTGATGCAATGTTGACAGCAATAACAACTTCTTTTTTCTAAATCATGAAGGCTCCTTTGAGATTTTAAAATAATAATAAATAGTATTTTTAACTCAAGCTTCATTGGGTCTTGTTAACTAGTGCCTTTAAGCCTAAGGGCACAGTTTAAAAGGAATGATGAAAATTCAATTATGAATTGTAATACACATTTTTTCGAAAAGAAAAATACGCTTGTCAAGAAATTTATTGGTTTGCAACCACAAATTCATTGTGGTTGTAGGTAATTTTTCTTGATATGTGAGCACAGTTTGACTTTATTTTTTGAAAAATGTATAAAAAAATCATTTAATTAAGCATTAAAAGCGCCTTAACTTGTGCCCTTATGGCACCAGTTAACAAAAGCCTTATTTTAATTTGCTGTGGTTTTTGTGAAAACTAAGAATCCCATTTCAACTTCTACTCACTTTGCATCACACGTAGAGAAAAGGCTTGTAAATTAAATAGAAAATTGGAAAAGGACCATAAAAAGAATATAATTAGTTATCAACGAATATAAAAGCTATATTTTTTTACTGAAAAGAACAAGAACAAAGAATTTGAGAAGCATGGTGATGTGTGCTGGCAGCAGCCACACAAAATTGACTATGCTGGGGATTGCACGCTTACCAAGTTAATTGAGTCATACTTATATCATTCAGGTTTGCATCCTGAAGCAACCTGTCAAAGAAAAAAGAAGGGGGGGGAAGAAAGAAAATAAAGAACCATTTAAACTGAGGAAGATATTTGATTGACAAGATCATATAACCAGCATTTCAAAAAGGATTAATTTGTCTAAACATCATGCACAGAGATGATTATTAGCATAACTAGAACCAATGAGCCTTTTCTTTTTTAGACAGGTAACCTAAGGTAGCTCATGATTAAATAATGTGAGTTTGCAATTCCAGAATTGTATGATTATATTTGAAGAGGAGAAAGCGAATGCAAACATGCAACTCCTAAAGATAGGTACCAGCCACTATTAGTCATATCCATTTCATTATTACGTCAAGTACAATATGGTAACATACTTATGTACCTAATTCAGCTATAGTGTCATCTAAAAGTTGGATATTAAAAGAAGTTATTCATATGAAGACTAACTGCAATAGCATTCACCCTAAATATTTAATTCAAGATATGCATTTACAAATATAAATCAAATCAACTTTGGCCACACCCACAAGCATCATATATGATACTATACGTTAAAATCCAACCACAAAACGATATGTGGTAAGAAAAAAAAAAGGAAAATTTTACCAGCGGGAAGTAAGTAATGGAATTTTCATGATGTTATCTCTCAATCAAGTAATTCATCAAGTTGAGTCAACTGTATTTACAAGAGTTAAATAAACCCTGATGGAGCTCACCCTAATCATTTAACAGTTCAAATTTATACAATTAATTCATCAAAGAGAACCACCAAATATTTTATAACCAACCAGAAGATACTTAAGGTAGATGATATAAAGGATGAAATACTTACTGAGACAATGCTCGATAAGGATGGAATACAACTAAATAATAGTTGAGTGCTTCTAAAATCTTCATTTCCATTTCAAGGATGTCTTTGATTTCATATCTATCATACCTATACTTTTCATCAGCATCTGTAAAACAAGAAAGGTATGTTCTAAGCACTTCACACACTAACGTAGAATGACAACAATTGAATTTGGCGGAAATTCATACAATCAGTCTAGTATCAAGTAATTACATAATTTTTTAAGGTAAAATACAAGAAGCCTGGCCTGCACTGTGCTTTCTTCTGCTTTTGATGCCAGGTACAAGCAGGTTGGAGCCACAAGACGCGGATCATATTCTGTCATACTCTTTCTGAAAGCACAAAAAGAAGTTAAGCTTAGCAAGCAAAAGCACAACTGGGCATAAAAAATTGCCTAAATGTGCTTTCTTATGAGGTGATGCTATTTTTGTTTTTTTGTTTGTTTTTTTTTTTTTTTTTTGGCTTTTTTCTTTTGATGAAATAGCAAATTGGCTACAAAAACAATTACAAGTGTTTGTATGTAAACTAGTGTCAAAGGACAGATCAGAATTACTCAGAAAAGAATGTCCTTCCAAATATTTAAGGGCAATCAAAGAGAGAGAGAAGACATACTTGACCTTCACCAAGTTAACAACATAAGTAAAAAGAAATAAAGTAAAAATAAAGTTCCTACAAGGTTGAGTTTAATATATTTTTCATTCCTTTGATTGAGAAAATCATAATTGGCTCAAGATCGTCCCAAAATGACCATTTAGGTCATTACTAATCAAGATACCTTTTTTAATGAACAAGCAAAGTAAAAGGGTACAGAAAAACTTTATATTTAATCCCAGCATAAAATGCAAAAGGATTGCTTGCTTGGTTATGAGTCAAGTCTAGTCTACAAAGGTTTTGTGAGTAAAGAATGATTGTAAATTTTTCCTCTATAGTGAAAATCACCTATGGAGTGGTCCATTTTACTTTTGAAGAGTCAGTCTTGAATTTACCCACTACAGTATTTGAGTAAACATGATCTCCACTGGACAGGCATAAAGCTTCAGCTAGTAAACGAAAGTGTATACCATGATTTGTAAGTCGATCAATATCTGTATGCATTGCATGATGGATGTGAAGAAGTAGACCATTATATCAGCAATATTTTTCCATTTCATCATCAAAATCCTTTTAATTTCTTTATGTTGCTTTGGATTGTGACGATTGTAACTACGGTTGCACTTTTTGTTAAATTGTTACTCTTGTAATACGAAACAATTAATCTGTTAATTAGAACATGGGGGTAAATTTTAGAAATTTCAATTGGTATTAGAGGGTAGGATCACTTAGGAATTAGTTTCTTGACTGTGATCCTTTTAGCCTCTTGTATTGGATAAGTCCCAGTCCCTTGGTGTTCCCATGATTTTGATTGAAGCTACTTATATTTGATAGCATAAGGAGTTATGACGAGTACGATGTGGAGGCCCACATGATCATGAAAATTCATCACAGGAGGCTTATAATGATGAGGATGGACTTTATATATAGCCTATAATAAGCTTTTTTAATGAATGCACTAAAATGAAGAAAACATCTAAGCAATTCCTTAAAAATCTTAATGAGGTTGATCATCAGGAGGCATTAGTGATTGAACTAGATAAATCCAATAAATACACTAAAAAACATAAGGATGAATCCTCACTTAAGGAGAAAATCAAGACCTGTTACTTTTCTTTTCTTTTTTTCATTTTTTAAAAAAGTTGGGTGGGGGGGTGGAAATCAAGACCCTAAAAGATGAGCTTAAGAAGTCAAGAACTCAATTGAAAAGAATGTTGAGCTTGCTGCTGTGGTTATGAAGCAAAGTAGCTAGTTGCAGCCAAGTTGGGGCAGCATGAGTTCAAAGTGTAATGCAGACATAGGCCGTTGTACTCCACAACATGTTATAGTTACCATGCGATGTACTCTTAGTGATAGGCTCTTTGTAAAAGTGAAGTGATTAGTAGTACGCCTGTGTTAAGGCAGTTAGTGATAAGAGCTGTTAGCTATTAGGTAGTTATTAATAAGGGTAGTGACATCAGCAGTTAGTTAAGCTAGTTTGTTATTGCTTTATATTGATTTAAATTGTGATAATTGTTCCTGTGCTTGCACTATCTATTAAATTGTCAACTCTTGGAATAAGGAAAAATTAATACTTTAATTATGGGATCAATTTTACAATTTTTGAAATAATAATATTTATAATTGGTGTTCTAGTTTTGTCTGTCTAGCAATTTATGCTTCTACATAAAAAATTACTACTGCTCAACTTCAAATTGGTAAGCATTAGAAACTAATCACTCATATAGATATGCTGAATTATAAATTGGGACGAAATATTTGCATAAGTGTGCAACTATTGCCAACACCTGGGGATATGAACAAGCACCAAAATCAGCATAATAAATTGCCCCATCAGTTTATGTTATATAGCATATAATCAAAGATGAGTAAAGAAATTAATAAAGCATATTTAAAATACTTTGTAACATGTGACATGACATATATAAGAAGTGCAATTAAATTACCAAAAAATAAAAAAAAAGGAGAGATGCTTAGTTGTTAACCAGAAGCAAAACAATAAAACAAACAAGTAGTAATCAATTATCAATTATCAAGTGGCTGGTACAGATTCACAAGAACTTCATAGTCATTACTAGGATCAAAAGCAAAGCACAAGCCATGAGCTTATTATTACCAAATGAGCATATTTTTACCATCATCAGGCAATTATTTATTATTTAAATACCTGGTGTAAACACGTCTCATATATGTCACTGCAGTAGCTACAACCCTGAAACATTTTAACGGCATATTAGAGATCAAATCAATTAGTTAAATTTGTTGAATAAATATTTTTCTTTAAATTTTTTTATTGACACACCCAACAAATCTTTAACCAAAGACCTCATCTCACTCCATTCTTACAGAAGAAAGATATACCATTTGAGCTAGAGCTCATTACCAGGTAAAATATTTCAGTTTTGAATTTAGACTTTAATGTTGTTGAGGATTTTACCAGATGTAATTGTGCCCTAATGTAATCCTTGAAAACTATTAAAAAAAAAAAAAGAGGCTCCAGGAATGTTTGAAGCAGTGTAATTTGAACAAAAATTCTGATTGGATATGTTTCTCTAAACTTGGTGGTGATTCCAAGCATGATTAGGTGGTGAAGCCTAGGATTTAGGCAGATTCTACGTGGTGAAGCCTAGTATTTGTCCTGTTCTTCCTTCCCCGTTATTTCTATTTTCTACCCATTCTGTCCTGCATCACATTCTAGAAAAAATGACCTTTGTTGTTTCCAATAAACAACAGTCATCCTTCCTTTTAACATTGTTTCAACAAGCCTAGCCAAAGTATAGTGCAATGATGATACATAAAATTCCATCCCCTCAGAATATATACTATTATGGTAGATCATGCACTTTGCACTTGGTTAGAGCTTATTCTTTTTTTTTTTTAATAGGTAATAGAATTTTTATTGAAAAAATGAACATTGTGTTCATGATGATGAACACTCTGGACATGAAGAAAATACAAAATGCTCAAGAGCTAACAGCTAACAAATTGTAAAAAGCAGAAATTGAAATACATTGTGTAAAACCCCAAATAGAGTTAGAGCTTATTCAATTCATAAAGCTTTTGTCCTTTTAATAAGTAAAAAGACTAGTGGTATTTTTAGAACAAAATCTGGTACAACTAACATAAAGCAAACTATCAATATAAATGTTTTATCTCGGTGATGCATTAAAGGAACTTGCTTGAAAACTCTCAAACTTCTCTTAGAGTGGAATATCTGAAGAGTAGTATTATGGTGCTTCATCTATCCCAAAATTTGCACCAACCACAAGGTAGAAGATGCCCAAGAATCAGATTCTTTAGATAGTAGAAAAGAAAATTATATAAAATATTTTAAAAAGTAACCACAATTCTAATCATTGTCAATATTATGATACTTCTTAACAAGTGTAACATGCCCAGATGGACTAATCATTGTCCAAAATCAACAAAATAACTAGGGCAGAAATTATAAAAGCTACATGCGAGACAAGACTGCAGAAACCATCTAAGCAGAGAGGGAAAGAAGCAATTCTTTTAAAAAAGGTGATATGTTAAGTAACACTAGGAGAATAGGTTCAAACCTTTGCCTCACTTTAACATTTTGAGCCAATTTCCATATATCTGAAAAGAAAATTTAACCAAAAAATTAAAGGTTACATTTAGAATGGTTTAGATATGGAGAGCAAAACTATTAGCAGTTTCATGTATGTGCATGAGACCATCAAACAAAATATCGGTAGGGGATGACTCTACATAGTAAGTTTGATGAGCCTTCAATTAATCACAACAACACAATCAACAAAGACAGCCCATAAAATCAAAAGCTGTGAGGGATAGTAGCAAATAACTTGCACTACAATTTCTGACAGAAATTCTATTCCTAGCAGTAAAACATACAAATACACTGCACACACAAACACAGCAAGTAGAGACAGAGAGTGAACAAAAACCACCATTTTCTCTAAGATCATTAATACCATAAGAAACTCAAAGTAACAAGTTATTAACAACATTCTGAACATAACAATTAAGCATCTTGTTTTGCAATTAAGTCTTGTTGAAACCAAATATGCTTCCGTTCACTGCACTGGGAAAGCACCAATCCTCTATCGAACATGGTTAAATTTCTATCAATTTTCATTGCCAACCTATTACCATGTGAAAATTACAACCGCCACAATATTAATCAGTGTGTTTACAAGATACAGATGCAACATTCCCTTTCCCTTTTTTATTGGTCAGCGATACACGTGCAACTTTCACTAATATAACCACATCAAAGAAAAATGATAATAATCCACAAAAGGGTAACAACGAAAGTATCAACCATCAATATCTCCTGCAACTATAAAACTTGAGGGAGTTTTGAAAGAGAACTCTTAAATGAGCTGAACCCCAGATCAAATCCATCAAAAAAGAAACCATAAATTAAAAATTGAATGCAACCCAACAAAAGTGAGTGTGAGAGAGAGAGAGAGAATACAGTTGGCCATGTGCAACTTAATGAGCTTGAAATCCTCAAGAGTGATGCCCTTTTCTTTGTCAAGTGGGTGCACCACATCCACGTCTTCCTGGTCCAACAACTGTTTGCTGAGCAAAAATCACAGAAACAAAACAGACCCAATTTCAAAAAACATGAAAAACAAAAACCCAAAAAATAAAAAATAAAAACATAGAGAAACAAAGTGAAATTTAGATAAAGATGTTGTCTTGGAAGGAAAGATACTAGTGTGATGATGTCCAGAAATTGGCGGCCATGTTTGGATCAGATACGAGAAATATTCTGAGACTGATCGAGACTTTTAATGTCAATGTTTCCCGATGGTTCAATATTTCGGTTTGATGGTTGAAGAAGTAAAGTAAAAAGTGTTGCGAGGCCAGTGGAAAAGTCTCTCGGTCCTCGAAGGCTCCATTTCAATTTAGGCCCATTAGCTAAAGCTATGGACCTTAGCAACTTAGGCCTTGAGAGAGGCCCGAGTATTGAATGAGCAAGCTACAGATTAGTCTGGCCTCTTTGTGTTTGGATAGAACCAATTAGCCTTTGGAGAAATAAGTTTCAAAAGAGAGAGGTTGAGGTTGACTATGATTGGTTTTTTATTTTTATTTTTTATAGTTCATTAATTAAACTCTTAGTATTTTGAGCTCATTAACTCACTTGGCACAAATATTAAAAAACTTAATTAGACACATGGCACAAAATTAGTGCATAAGTGAAATCTAATTTTTTTTTAGAATCAAGACCTCAAAGAAATTTTATTAATCAACCAAAATCAGTTACAAGAACATGATAAAGTTGTGGCAGAACATCCCCCATCCACACTGTGAGAGCATCAATATATCTTGCGTATACTTAAAGATACTAACTAATTAAATTTGGAATCTAATTAAATTTTTTCTTAACTTTGGCTTTATTATATATATACTAACTTGTAAACCCATGCATATGCATGGATACACTTAAAGATATATAATAAAATGCATAATATAATTCCTATATATATAATTTAAATACTATTGATAGTCATTTTTATATTTTGTTAACTCTTTAAAATATTTTGTAAGGACATTATTAGGTATAAAATGTAAATGGTCCATATTTAAAAAAAAAAAAAATTATTGTGAAGCACTTTTTTTTTACGATTCATTTATTCTAAACTCTTTAGTTTTTGTACTTAATAACTCACTTAGATGAATATTTATGATGTATCCTCACATTTGATTCTAAAATTAAGAAATAAAACACTTTAAAAATAAATAATTTAGGACACATGGTGTAAAATTGGAACTTTAATTTGGAATTCTAATTTGAGTTCCTCTTAACTTCACCTATTATTATATATATAAACTAGTCGCTAACTCAAGCGATGTACAGGAATAGTTACTGGATGAGTTCATAAAAAAAAAATTAAAAAAAAAAGACGCAATGTTGCATCTCTAGTTTACTTTGTGTTGTATATATAGGTATATGTAAGATAAGTTGTAATATATATACCAAAAGGTGTGTATTGAAAAGTTATAATAATTCAAATTGAATATACCAAAAGGTACCTATTGAACGAAAATATGCCTATTGACCAAAAATGTACCTGTTGAACGAAAAAATGCATATTTAATAAAAATGTGTCTATTGACCAAAAATGCACATATTGAATGAAAATGTGTCTATTGAAAGGTTATAATCTTTTGGGTATAAATAGTAGTTCATATTCATTTGGTAACTTCTTCTTAACTTCTTTTCTTTCATCTTTCTTAGAAACAGAAGAAACATGTAGATATTCTCCATAATTGCTATTTGTAAGTTGGATTTTCTTTTGTTAAATAGTGAAAAGGTCCAAGAATAAGTCACACCAATGGTAGCAACAATAATATTGAAGATTTTTTCATTTGGTAACATCTTCTCAACTTCTTATCTTTTATCTTTTTTAGAAACACAAAAAATATGTGGATCTTTTTAAAAATTACTATTTGTAAGTAGTTTTTTTTTTTTTTTTTTTTTTTTTGGGGGGGGGGGGTTAAATAGTGAAAAGGTCCAAGAATCAAGCCACACCAATGGTAGCAAAAATAATATTGAAGATTTCTTCATTTGGTAACATCTTCTCAACTTCTTATCTTTTATCTTTCTTAGAAACACAAAAAAATTTGTGGATCTTTTTAAAATTATTATTTGTAAGTAGTTTTTTTTTTTTTTTTTTTTTTGGGTTAAATAGTGAAAAGGTCCAAGAATCAAGCCACATGAATGGTAGCAACAATAATACTAAGCGATTTCTTTACACGCCTTACGAATGCTATTCTTCTCAGATTTTTCATTCTCTTCCCTACACCTGACCGATGTTTTTCTTCTCAGTGACAGTTTTTTGTTTTAATATATACTTCTTATGTGAAACGAGAAGTAGATATTGAAATTTAGAGGGAAAATGAAAAGGCACAACTATTCAGTGTTTTTAAATGTATATACGTGGTATAAATTTATGTAGCAACATAGCACAATAAAAGTGGTCAACAAAAAGTCAAACGTTTCGTTTTTATATTATATATGGATATATGCTTATCAAGTCCATTTTTGAGATTATATGCTTATCGTGCATATTAAATTGATGCCAATCAAATATTATTTACCATCCAATCAAAAAAACCCATGAGTATAGTAGAATTTGAACACATTTTAGCTAGGAAATTATTAAACTTCATTTCGACACAGCACAAATGAGTTAACTTCAAGTTACACTAAGTATAATTATTTACAATGTTACATTTTTTTTTTTTTTAGAGATGATTACAATATATTTCTAACCCCACAGCTCAAAACATTTCTGTCCTAGAACTCCAAGCAATTTGTGCATGAGAAATATGTCAATTCAATTACAAGACTTTTGACGTTTTGCTATAACTTCTTGTGGGATCAATATATATATATATATATATATATACTGTTAAATGCATTTTTAGATTATATTATATTTTCCCCCACATATGCCCACTATGCTGGTTAAATATTAAGATAATTGGACTACGAATCATCTCATCTAAAAAATGAGTGCGCTATGATTGTTATTATACGTTTTAAAACCCTACTAAACAAAAAAAAATTGTATTTGACATTAATTAAATGACATTATATTGACATAAAATTTAGCATCTACATGATAAGCATATGGAGAAAAATATAATTTGATACTAGGCTTAGAAAGTAATAGTTGAAATTGATCATTGAGTGGAGTCCTATAGAAAATATTTATTTATTTTTGCTATATAGCAAATATTATACGAACTACAACTTTAACCAAATATAATACACAAAACCAAATATACTAAATACATTAGTTGAAATATTATATATGAAGTGATATTACATTTATATAATTTTTTTTTAAATTATAGATTTATGTAAAATTTGATATGCGTAATAGGCACCTAAATGTTGTTTTATATATATATATATATATATATGTGTGTGTGTGTGTTAAATTTAAGTTACACCTACTATAATTTTAAGTAATGTAACACCACCCAATAATTTGTTTTTGAATTCATATTTTAAAAATCTCACCGTTGAATTTTATGTTCTATATTTACTTAACATGCATGCCAATTTTCATGCCAATCAAATATTATTTACCATGCACTTAGAGTTACACTATATACTCACTTGTAACTTGAAACCAACTCTTATATATATATATATATATATATATGAAACGTTTAGGCAAGCAAGGAAGTTAATTCTTGGCAATTATTTGACAACTGAAAAGCTTGGATACGCTGATAAAGTGGGCAGATACTCCCCCCAAAGTGGGCCTAACTAATCTGCACTTATACTAAATGCTTATTATTAACAAAGACAAAGCAACTAAGCTTAAGAATAAATAAAAGATCCACCAATATATAGTGGAAGAATGTACAGATATAAGTATTTGTTTAAAGACTAGAGTCATCATTGCGGAGTTATTATATCTAGTAGCATTGTAGCAAGCACAAGCATTGCACCTTCAATCAATGGAGAGCCAAGAATTTGTCTTTAAGGGGATCGAATAAGATATCTTGTGATTAAATATTTTTCTCTTTATATATACTTTATTCTTACTCACTATAATAGTATAAACTAGTATTATAAACACAACTCAAGATGTAAACTAATATTATAATAGTATACTAATATTCTTACTCTATGTAATAGTATAAACTAGTATTCCAGAGATATTTGATATCCTCAAATTATCTCTATTTAACTATCATTTTTATGGCCAAGAGTGCCTTTTATCTCAATCAAAATTTCTTAGTTTTTCAAGAATAAACGTCTAGAAATCCTTCTCTCTTAATTACTGATTTTTCTTATAATAAATAGATAAACCCATATTTTTATAAGGACGGATCATGTTATTTTTTTTTAAATAATTATTATGCAAACTATATATGTTTGTTATAATTTTATAAATATAAATATATACAACTTATAGTTTTCTTTTATTTATTTCTTATAGTTCGATAGTAGGGGGCGAAGGGCTTTAGACCCTTATACATTTCCGTTAGAAATATTAAGAAGTGTCAATTACACTACAAGAATCCTGGTATATATATAAAACTTTTCATTAATTGAATTGTATCTATTTAAATGAATGGAAAAATTAATGAATGCCCTAAAGATATTGGTTTAAGAAATATTTTTAGAAATTTTTTATGAGAAAAAAAGTAACTGATTTTTTTGACTGTTTTTTATATTGCACTTAAAAGTGGTATCAAAGTCTTGTTAGAGGTATTAGGTTTATGTGTAGGCCCAAGAGGTGAAATTTTATTGTAAGCTCATATATGCCTAACTCTAACTCTGTCTTACTTTATAAACTCTACTTAGGGTTCATTGTAACAATGTGAATTGATATTATGTGAAGATGTAGCCATCAAAACTTTCTCTCTATGGACGTAGGCCTAACCACATAAATCTTGTGTTCTCTCTCTCTTCTCTATACTCTCTTTCTCCACTCTCATAATATTTGACCTTTCTAAAATATTCTATTAACAAATGTTCTAAAATCATCCATTAAGAGGACCATAAAATGAATACAAGGAATAATAGATTTCCTTATAAAAATTATAATATATATATATATATATATAACAGCTTTAATTAGGATTAGAAAGCCTTACTCATATATGCTTAATTTATTTTTAAATTTTGGGACCATCTATATAGATAAGTACATCTATTCAAGAATTTAGAGTCCATTTGGTATATGTATTTAAACACATATTTTTAATTTTTAAACGATATTATAGGTATTTTCACACATTTTTTCATCTATATATATTTTTAAAAAATATAAATAATGTTATTGAACGACCCTTTAATTTTTAGAAATCCGAGCCCTCTTACCATAATGTGGCTTCGTCACTTCTTACGACATCAAAAGTTAAATTGAAAAATAAAATCATTTCTTTAAGATCATAAACAGAGATTATATCAACTTTAATTGAGTGCGTATCTAAAACGTAAAAAATACATGAGTGGTGAAACTCACTTCTCTTTCATCTTAAATATAAAATAAATTAAAAAAAAATATTCTCAAGAGAACATTATTAGCGATGATATATATAATGAAAGAGCTAGCTAGGTAAGCTAGACTAGGCCAAGCGTGTGGTGGGGGGACCAGTCAAAGGGGGCAGTGATATATGGAGGTTGGGATCAAGCCCCACCACAGGTGTCTGGGGAAGCACACCAAGCGGCGCGAACGTGGAACTGTCGGTCACTGCACAGACTAGAACAAAGTGTGTCACTGGTTCATGTGCATGTTATATGGTATAGTGTAGTGTGATAGATTTATCTCTCTGCTTCATAGGAATGGGTTTGCGGGTTCGGTTGGGTTCATCTCTTCAAAGAATATTGTGGGGATAGAGATCGATGACTTTGTTGCCTGTTTCTTTCTTATTATTCTTTTCTTTGAGAAAAGTAGTACTGTTCCATTTGTTTTTATTTTTTATACTATACCTTTTACGTACAATTCACTTTCTTTACGTGCAAAAAAATTCGATCCGACAAACTTCAGCTCCATTGAATTTGATGAAACGTCGAGTTTGCATTGGTTGGGTTTGTATATATATGCAGCTTTTTTTTTCTTTTTATTCAAAAAAAAACATAACCTACCCTAGCTATACTTTTGACATGACAAGGTTTGTCTCTTTTTTTTTTTTTTTTTGGGAGAAACCGACTAGGTTTGTCTCTAGGCTAGTTCTTTACGTGCAAATTTTAATTGGGATTGCATCGTTTGATATGCATTACTTTTTATCGTTGCGCTCTGCTTTTCCTTTACTCTAGGTTTATAAAACATAAAAAAATTATTCACTTAGAACATGTGCTTAGCTAGGCTTCTAATGACCTAATTAGTAGGTATGCAGTACGCTTATGGGAATTAAATTAGTAAATACATTTTTGTTTCTGTACACTCAGTCAGTTTAAAATTCTTTTTCGTTTTCATTTGCTAATTACGTTTTACCAAATTCTTAGATAATTTTGATTCCACAATCGCTTATTAAAGATTTGAATCTCATAAAAGGGAGGGCTAGAATAGGAGGTCACCAAGTAGTTTGATATCCTACGTGTAGTTCTTGGAAGTCGTGCACATTAGAGCACTTGCACCCGTCTAATTAAAATAACGTTTCAACATATTTTTAACTAAACTCAAGTAAAACTGCCCTATATCAACCTCAATACTTTTTTCTAAAATTTTAATAATGTATGATACCTTCAATACAATTATTGATGTACGGTTCATTACTAAGTTATTAAAAAATTATAAAACATTCGTTTCTCTCTCCCCCCTCTCTCTCTCTCTCTCTCTCTTCACGTAACATATGCTTTTGGAGTTTTCCCATAATTATTAAGTATTTGTGTTAGGTCACTATTTCGGCTTGCTTTTGAGATAAATTGTTCATTGATGGTGGTGGTGGGTTTCAACAACAACCTAGATTTCAACAATGGTGGGTGGTCTAGATTTGTCGGCGGCCATGATAACTTAGAGCTCGCTAATTAGAGTTGGAGATGATAGATCAGTTTGTGGAGCTTATGGGTTGTAGTGAATTGCGATGGTCTAGACAAATTTGAGTTGCGGAGGTTGTGGGTTTCTGTGGTGGAGTTGTGGGTTGCAGTTTTGATTATTATTTTTTAATTGATTTAGGAAAGAGGGAGAAAGAGAAAGAAAAAATAATATTTAAATGGGTTAGAGATAGAGTCTTAAGGATGATGTAGTTGTGTGTGAATAATACATTAGCTAAAGTAACAATAATGACCAAATTTGACTAAAAGTGTGGTTAGCATGGATGGAACCATTCATGGACTAGGGGGGCAATGGCCCCCTCTAATTTTTTTTTTAAAAATAATATAATTATATAACTATATATTTAGGTTCTAATTTTAGCAACTTCGTTCAATAAAATTACATTTTGTCTCCCTTATTGATCATTATAAGAGAAATGCTATAGGTACAAACTTTTTTACAATATTTTTATAGACTATTGAGGTAACAAATTCTTACTGGTTTGCATCTGAGTCCACCGCTTACATTACTTTTTTACTTACTAATAACCACTAATCACAACAAAAATTTGTAGATTTAGTATTTTCCTCCTTTTAAAGTCCATTAAAAATTTTATAGATCTGAAATCTAAAATATATATATATATATATATATAAGCCCAAAATATTAGCCCAACAACAAAAATGATCAATAGGCAATAACAAAGCTAAAAAAAAAAAAATTGAGACTAATTAATCAATTTTACCAAAAGCAAACAATTTCGCCCTTTAAAAAAATTTTAAACAAAATAATTTTGTCCTTACTAACAAAAGACATGATCTACACACAATAAAAATAATAATAATGAAAGAAAACTTTTGCCTGCTAAGCAATAGAGTTGAAAGCCGAAACCATGACATATAGCTAACAATAAAACCACATCCCCTAATTCCAAGTCCTGGCTCCGTTCCTAGTGGTTAGGCTGCTATAAATATTCTTAGAGAAGACAATATCTTCTTTTCTTTCATCGTAATCATTATATGTTTGGTCAATTGAAGAGGGACAGAAGAGAAAGGAAAGGGAAGGGAAGGGAAGGAAAAGTTAGCACATTTTTCCTTCCATGTATTTGGTATGTAAGGGAGGATGGGAAGAGACAAAATAGTGGGTCAAGGAGGAAATTCATTAACCCCCTTTTCCTTTCTTCCACGCTGGTTCCCTTCGACCAAACAACAAAATTCCCTTACTCTCTCCTCCTTTTATTTCCTTTCATTCTCTCTTGATAAATTACAAATTGTCCTAAAACTTAATATGTTGGATTTTTTTCAATGTGAGATTAAGGTAGATATCAGATTTAAATTTGGGACTTCTTATGTACTTTTATACTACGATAAATTACTAATAGTCCCAAAAATTTAAATTGTTAGGAAATGATGTATTTAATCATTTAATCTAACAACTCTTCGTTACAATTGTATTTTTACACAACAGTTAAAATAAATAAAATAAGCTAATTCAAATGCACACAAACTCAGTTACTTATAAGTTATAACTTTAAAGCCAAGTACTTATGTTTTTAAGGAAGAGGAGAATCAATGGGGTCACTGTAATATTTCAAGGTGTTATTGGTGGTCATACCTTTTATCACTAGTTGGAGTCCATATTGACCAATCACGAACATTTTGCTGCTAATTTGCTAAAGATGAAGCTGTAGCTATCACAAAAAGAGCTGGTGAAGGTGCTGTTTGGATTTCTTGTCTTCCATCGCTTGATAAAGTTCATATTGAGCAAAACAACAAATAATTTGATCCCATACGAGGACGAGCTACTTGGTGTTCTTTCCTTATAGTTTTCGTGAAGTCCATTTAAACAAAACTAACAATGATTTGATTACTTATATTTTTGAACAATTGTATTGCTCTCGCTTTTGATTGTTATGGAGCTACCCTACGTGAATTCGTAACGAAATATTTTGCATGTTTGATTTTTGCCACAAGGGGAAGCTAGATGTGTTCTGGATGGAGGAAATCGTTCTGATTACAAGAATTCTAAAATGAGAGCAATATAATAAATTTTTAGGTTTTTTTTTTTTTGGTTAATGTATACTTGTGGTGAATGATCACACCACGATGAGTAATGCTAATGACACATATATTTTATAGTTCATTAATATTAGATTTTTAATATTTTGCATTCATTAACTCACTTAGTATAAAGATTAAAAAATTTAAGTGGACACATGACACAAATTTAAGTGGATAATTATGGCTTGATCCTCACATAAATTTAGATATATAGTGCAAAATTAGATTTTAATTACAAATTCTAACTAAACTTTCTCTAAGCTTTACCTATTAATATATATATATATATATATATATGAATGAGAGCTAACAAATCCATTTTGAATTCAGTCATAAAACCCTAGTTCATATACTATTGCGTAAATAAAAACGAACAACTACTTATTCTCTTCAACAGCCTTTGAGGCACTTAATGACATAACTCTTCCTTTCCACCCAGGGAAAAAGCATGGGATCACTAAAGTTTAGTGAAGATTTGAGCATCCTCCAGTATCAAATCCCAGAATCACAATTCTGAAGTAGATATGCTACCATTCTCTTTATCGGAAGGTAGTGCATATAGGTATCATAACTAACCTGGGCTTTAATTTATTTTCTTTAATGGTGATCATGAGTAGATCGAATATGTCTTTCTTTTTTGAAAGCATGAGATACGTGTTATATGTCATGATCATATGTTTATTGAGTTCAAAATCTTACATGTAATGGCTTCAAATAGTACTGGAGATTAATTGGAAGCATGATTATGTGATTTGAGGTTTGATCATTCATGAAATAAATTTGATCGTGATCCAAAAAATTTCAAAGAAAGTAAATCAATCATAATTTTTGTTTGTCAACCTAATATAGATTTGCATATTTATGGTTAACTTCTTGTCATGTGAACTAAAGTGTCTTTTGTGGATATCTAGTCTTTATGGTTTTTGCGTCCTATTTTTATATTTTTCTGTCATATGATTACGTACGTGTGACATGAATGCTTATGAATAGGATTCTTTGATTTAAAAATAATGTTAAATTTGACCATAAATTCCTAAGAACCAATAATTGTGTTGGATGAGATGGATGCCTAACATTTTCTCATCTTGTAACTTAACTTTTGAACTTAGATCAATTGTTTTAAGTTAGAGTTAAATCTGTGTAATTTTTTTTCTTAGGATGTTATTAGAAATTTAAAAAAAAAAGTAATTTTTTTATTTTATTTTGTAACTAGAAGGAAAATTCATGTAATTTTTAAATTATTTTCATTAAAAGTATATATAATTTTGAATTTCATTTTAATAAATATGTTTTTAATTTTGTTGATTTTTTTAATCCAAAAATAATCAAGTGACCACTCCTTGGGGGAAAAACCGTTAGCTGATAAATTTTGTTAGTTGAGTTTTCCCTTATGAGCTGTCCAAGGGAAATATTCGAACATTTCTCAGTCCCCTTGGTTCGTGATTCTCACAATTCCATACTCCAATAATTGTACTTTCTCCTGTTTTTTAAGTCTGACATTTAAACATGCACGATATATATGACATATTATATAACCATGTGAGAGATCTATCAATAATAATAATAACTAGTCGCTAACCCGTGCGATACACAGGATAATTAAATAAAATTTATACACATTCACTTTTATTGGTACAATCATTTGAAAATAATTCTAACTAATACCCAAATGTAAGAGACACATTGACTTACTATTTAAAGTAGCCTTCTGGAGAATTTACACATATTGTGCAACTGAGCCTTAATTTCTCATCAACAATAAAAACATGGAAAGAAAATAAAAATTACAATCTTTCATGCTATACTTTGTAATTGTACGGAATTAAGTCAACTCAATTTAAGTAGTTGTAATAAAATTGGCTTCTACTATTCTCTATTCTATAGAGATATGAACATATTGATTTCTCAAACAATTACCGGTATTGCAATAAAATGATTTATTATTGAAAATAAGAAACAAAGAAAATATGTCTATAGCTTAAGAAACACAATATAATAAAATTAAAGAGATAAAATTTTCAGAGGACAAAATATTATAGATAATTTTAGAAACAGATTATACACTTAAAAGGGTTAGTAATTTATAGCACTTACCCCACACTATTAGTATACAGATACCAAGCGCGGTCGTCGTAACCCTTTGAAAGAACTTTCCCCAATTGAACCCTATCAAAAAAAAAAAAAACACCCAATTAACAAAATTGATCCAAACGGGTCTAAAAAGCACACAAAATCAATTCAAAAAACAAAAATATGAGACAAAGTAATTACTTTCCGCTGCCAATGAAATCGTCTTTTGTATTGCTGTTCCAAACTGCAACACTTATCTTTCTAAAGCCTTCAATTAACGAAAATACAAACTTTTCTTGGAATACCGGAGTATTATGACCATCTATACACACATAAAAAAAAAAAAAAAAAAAAAAAAAAAAAAAAAAAAAATCAGCATAACTCACGATAACTCTATAGAAGCCTCAAAAATATAAAGAGAAATTAAAGGGGTTGAATTTGATATTTACGTTTGGAGAGAGAGAGTTTGCAGAAACTGTGGCTTTATATTTTTTAACTTGAGAGAGGGGCAAGGTTGCTAGGGTTTTGAGGGTAAGGTTGCTAGGGTTTTGAGGTGTTATAATGTTAGGGTTTTGAGGTGTTATAATGTTTTTATTTTTATTTTTTATTTTTTAAATATTGTGCTGACGTGGAAAATTGTGGTGCCAGCAGAGGCTTCGGTTTTATATATATATATATATATATATAATATAGATAATAATAATAATAGGGTCCGGTTAAAAAATTTATTTTTAAAAAAATTTTATCATGAATTAAAAAAGTTGTCAAAACATTTTCAATTTTCAATAAAAAAAATTTCCCAAAAATGATATACTATTGTGTGCCCTTTAGTAAAATCAATAATAATTTTGTAGTTTTATCAAAAAAATAATAATAATAATTTTGTAGTACTTCCAAAGTATCAAACAACAGATAATTTTGCAGTACACACACTTTATTTATGGCTACGGTATGTCTATAAGTAATGCTAGAAATACAAAAAAATTTATAAAATTTTTTATAAACTGCTAATGTGGTGAATAGCTATTAACAAGTGAAAAAGTAATGTTAATGGTAGGTCTAGATGAAAATCAATAAGAAATTGGTCACATCAACAGTTTGTAAAAATGTTGTAAAATATATTGTGGCTGTAGCATTACTTGTACATCTAAGCCCTTGTTTGGGAGGAGAGAATAGAACGAAATGAAAAGAGATGAAGAGAATAATTTTTAAAAATATTCTTCTCTTTCCTTGTTTGGGAGTTTTAATGGAGTGAATGGAAAACTCATTCTATTGTTTGAGAGTTTAATAGCAAGATAAAAAATGCTAATAGAGGTTATTGCCCCATTTATTGCATATATTTTTTTCCCATTTTGCTCATAAATGTTTATTATCTTAGTTTCGAGTTTCCATTTTCAAAGATATTGATAAGTTATTATAATATCATCATGCACCCTTGGTGTAATGGTCACTCCATAACTATAAGTATAAATTTTTGTGGAGTGGAGGGAGGCCAGACATGAGTTTCACACACACACACACACACACACACACACACACACATATATAAACAATACCACTATTATTAATCAATCAACTACAACAAAAGGTAAAATGTCTGGAGGCACATCCTCCATCCAAACTAAAAAAGAAAAAGATAATCTAGCTCTCTTTGCTTAGACATGAGCGGTAGAATTGTCTTGCCTCCTAATATGAGGGATAGAATGGGTTCTTAACAAACCCGCAATAGACTTAAAAGTCTTTTACGAGAGAGAGAGAGAGAGAGAGAGAGAGAGAGAGAGAGAGAGAGAGAGAGAGAGAGAGAGAGAGAGAGAGAGAGAGAGAGAGAGAGAGAGAGAGAGAGAGAGAGAGAGAGAGAGGGACTGAATAGTTAACTCAAAGTTTCCTTTGAACACCACCTGATGATACCAGAGTTCCATAGAGAATTAGTTAGCCCTTCTAGTATCCATCATTTCCAAAATTTCCACCAAGGGTAGTGCAACCTTCTCAGATAAAACAACTATCATCTCCCCGTTTTCATTTTAGACGGGAGCTTTTACACATATATACATTTTTTTTTTTTTTTATAGAAATAGCACCATTATTATTAATCAATTAAGAAGGGAAATTAACTACACCAAAAGGCATAATTTCTGGAGACACATCCTCCATCCAGACTAAAAAAGAAAAAGATAATCTAGCTCTCTTTGCTAAGATGTGAACGACAGAATTGTCTTTCCTCCTGATATGAGAGATAGAATGGGTTCTTAACGACCTCACAATAGGCTTAACCCTGATTCCTGCTTCATTCATTTCGGTGAACACTAGCCCATCAAAGTTGATCTTTAGCATACCTGAGTCTGGAGGCTTCCACTTAACGTTGATAGGCCTTGATTGGTCAAGACGGTTGTGAGACCTGTGTTGAAACTCGGAGAGGAGAGAGCTTACCAATTCAAATTTATTTATTTTTTTTTTCTTTTTTTATGGGTGGTGGACTAGGCTCGTTGTAACAAAGCTTGTTCCTTTGAAACCATACTCACCAAGCAACCATAGCAAAGGGTTCCAAGGTTCGGGGCACTTGGCCAACTACATTGAATAGATCTGAGAAGTCTGTGAGCTGTGGATAATCATGACGATTCCAGCTTGTTAAAGATATATTAGCCCATTAATATAAGCCCAAGCCTAATTCTACTTTGTGTGCAAATCAAGTCTCCTACTTGTACTAGAAGTCTATTATTCTAGGGTTTAGTCTACTATATATACACATGTTATGATTCATTGTAACACAGGATTTGTACTACACTATAATATATTATTGATGTAGCCCTTCAGGGTTTCCTCCGTGGATGTAGGCCGTTAGGCTGAACCACGTAACCCTCGTGTGTTATTGTGTTTTATACTTTATGCTTTCGCTTCCGCATCTATACTAGCATATTCAACATGGTATATCAATGCTAATATTTAACATGGTATCAGAGCCACTGTTAGAAGTCGTATCAACACTGCAAGACCATTGCCTTCCTCAAACTACCGTCACAGAGCCAAATTTCACTCAAAGGATCTTCTCAACCTTATCAAATCTCAAGATTTTATCAAGCTTCCATCTTGAGTTTAAGAGGGGGTGTTAAAGATATATTAACCCATTAATATAAGCCCAAGCCTAATTCTACTTTGTGTGCAAGTCAAGTCTCCTACTTGTACTAGAAGTCTATTATTCTAGGGTTTAGTCTACTATATATACACATGTTATGATTCATTGTAACACAGGATTTGTACTACACTATAATATATTATTGATGTAGCCCTTCAGGGTTTCCTCCGTGGATGTAGGCCGTTAGGCTGAACCACGTAACCCTCATGTGTTATTGTGTTTTATACTTTATACTTTCGCTTCCGCATCTATACTAGCATATTCAACATGGTGTATCAATGCTAATTTTTAACATGGTATCAGAGCCACCTTCTTGTGGCCATGGTTTTCTGTCCTTGCGGTATTTTTAAGAGCAATCTTTGTCTTCCTTGGTGTTTTTTTTTTCGCTGCGTTCATCTTCTTTGGCTTCCTACTGCTGCCGTCAAAACTCTCTGGTACAGTCAAGCCACCGTTAGAAGTCGTATCAACACTGCAAGACCATTGCCTTCCTCAAACTACCGTCACAGAGCCAAATTTCACTCAAAGGATCTTCTCAACCTTATCAAATCTCAAGATTTCATCAAGCTTCCATCTTGAGTTTGAGAGGGGGTGTTAAAGATATATTAGCCCATTAATATAAGCTCAAGCCTAATTCTACTTTGTGTGCAAGTCAAGTCTCCTACTTGTACTAGAAGTCTATTATTCTAGGGTTTAGTCTACTATATATACACATGTTATGATTAATTATAACATAGGATTTGTACTACACTTTAATATTTAACACAGGATTTGCACACAAAGTAGAATTAGGCTTGGGCTTATATTAATGGGTTAATATATCTTTAACATAGCTAAAAGCTGGTTCCCAAATACTACAAAGATCTTCACAGTCCCATAAAAGCATGGAGAGTATTTTCCTAAGCTTTTGAGCATTGACTACAAAGGGACTTGTCCAAAATTTTACAACGTTGAAGATTAGCTTTTGTAGGTAGAGCTTTGGAATAGGATTTCTGGAGAAAATTTTTCACATATATATACATTTAGATTAAGTTAGAGTAGAATTTTTATCTCAAATTAAAAAATAAAATAAAATAGCATAGTATCTTACACTTGAATTTTCACATACATATATATATTTAGATTAAATTAGAGTAGAATTTTTATCAATGATTAAAAAAAAAAAAAAAAAACATAGTATCTTACATTTGCTAAGTAAAACTTATAAACTCAAAGACTCAACTAACAATATTTACGGTGTCAAATAATATATGCTCTAAACTTACAACTACAAAATGATGTGAAAATATTTTGAAATTTTACTGTGTTTATAAACTTTCTCAATTTTATTATATATAAAACTTAAAAACTCATGTATCACCTATTACCAAATCATATTATATATAATAAAAGTTGGGTTTAGACGCCGTGGTTGCACCAAGTGGCGACACCAAATTATAGAAATTTTAATTAATTTTTAGATTTTAAGAATAAATATATACATATTTTTTGGATAAATATGACAAATCAAGTAATGAAAGAAAGTAGTATTTGATTCACAACTATAACAGTTGTGTCTATCTAAAATGTTATCAATAAACCCTAAAATCAAAAAATAGATATATATTTTTTGTCCTTATCTTTTTCTCCTATAATTTCTAAGTTGATAAAAATTTTAATTTATCTTTTCTCCTATATTTTTTGTCCTTATCTTTTCTCCTTATCTTTTTCTTCATATAATCCTTTTATTATTAATTTATCTATAATTTCTATAAAAAAAAAAAAAAAAATTTAGGGTATACATAGAGTAGGTAAACTAAAGTAGTTAAAGTGAAAGAATAGTTAAATAAAGACTCTAAATTATAGAGAGAGATCAATTTTAAATCTTTACTTTTGATAAGGATATAACTTCTTAATTTGTTGAAATTTTAATGAGTATGAAACAGCTATGTGTAGACACCGACACTTCACCAGCCAAGATGATGAAAACCCCATATTCCAATACACCACAGCAAATAATGAGTAAATAAAATGTATTTTGTTTTTTTTTTTTTATATAAATAAGCGTAGCTACCACATGTAAAATCCAAATCCCATCATAATGAGAAAGAGATTGTTTATAATATATATATATATATATATATATATATATATATATAAGAGAAAGAGATTGCCGTTGCCATTTATGGTTTTAGTTGACACCATCTTGATCTTGATGAACTTAGATGCCGTGGTTGTGCCAAGTGGCCGCACCAAATTGCAGAAATTTTAATAAATTTTTAGATTTTAAGAATAGATATATATATATATATATATATATATTTTGGATAAATATGACAAATCAAGTAATGAAAGAAATTAGTATTTGATTTACAAATATAACAGTTGTGTCTATCTAAAATATTATTAACAAACCCTAAATTAAAAAAAATAGATATATATTTTTTGTCCTTATCTTTTTCTCCTATAATTTCTAAGTTGATAAAAATTTTAATTTGATTACAATCTAAATTCTTCATATAATCATTTTATTATTAATTTATCTATAATTTCTATAAAAAAAAATTTAGAGTATACGTAGAGTAGGTAAATTAAAGTAGTTTAAGTGAAAGAATAATTAAATAAGGACTCTAAAATCTTGAGAGAGATCAATTTTAAATCTTTGTTTTTGATAAGGATATAACTTCTTAATTTGTTGAAATTTTAATGAGTATGAAACAGATTTGTGTTGACATCGACACTCCACCAGCCAAGATGATGAAATCTCCATATGCCAGTACGCCACAGCAAATAATGAGTAAATAAAATGTATATATTTTTTTTAATAAATGATCGCAGCTCCCACATGTAAAATCCAAATCCCATCATAATGAGAAAGAGATTGTTTATAATATGTATATATGTATATATATATATATATATATATGAAAGAGATTGTTTATAATATATATATATATATATTATATATATTTATATAAAAGAGAGAAAGAGGTTACCGTTGCCATCTATGGTTTTAGTTGACACCATCTTGATCTTGATGAAAAAAAATTTCCTATGTTTCTTTAAAAAAACGTAAAAGGAAAAAAAAGAAGATAGAACTTGCTTTTTTTTTTTTCCTATGTTTTTGGTTTTGTTTTTGTTTTTTTTTTTTTGTGTGGATAATTTTGCATCTTATGTCATCTTTTTCCTAATAATAAAGTAAAAAGAAAAAAAGAAAAAAAAAAGTGTTTGAGTTTCACCTAAACTACTTCTTTTTGTTCATATCTTCTTCACAACCTAAAATTCCCACTATATATACACATAGTTTTTTTGGTGTTTCATTATTTCTATTACGTACTTTACAATTATTTGCTATATTATTCCTTTCTCCTCTCTACCCTACCTATAACCTTGCAGGTATTTTTTTTTTCTTTCATCAAATTGAATAGATTTTGTGTATTTGTTGCCTTTTTATTATATATAATATGATTTTTATCAACAAGTTTTATAGATAGGTTGAAATTCTATGTTTGATCACACATTTTAGTGTTTTTTTTAGAAGTCAATATAGCAAGCAATATTTTTGTATTTTTAAATTTCTTATTACATGATTATTTGTTGTTGACATCAATATTTTATTATGGAAAATTTGCTGTCAAACATGAAATTGGATACGAGAGAATCCATTTTTCCAAATTTCTATATAAGTTTATCTTTTCTTAACTCTTTTTTTTTTTTTTTTTTTAATTTTAAAAAATTTGGATATTTTTTCATTAATGAATTGAGGTTTTG
>NC_044905.1:59749470-59759576 GCF_001633185.2 Quercus lobata | reverse complement strand
TTCCCGATGGTTCAATATTTCGGTTTGATGGTTGAAGAAGTAAAGTAAAAAGTGTTGCGAGGCCAGTGGAAAAGTCTCTCGGTCCTCGAAGGCTCCATTTCAATTTAGGCCCATTAGCTAAAGCTATGGACCTTAGCAACTTAGGCCTTGAGAGAGGCCCGAGTATTGAATGAGCAAGCTACAGATTAGTCTGGCCTCTTTGTGTTTGGATAGAACCAATTAGCCTTTGGAGAAATAAGTTTCAAAAGAGAGAGGTTGATTTTTTTTTTTTTTTTTTTTTTTTGGCGAAGAAAGAGAGGTTGACTATGATTGGTTTTTTATTTTTATTTTTTATAGTTCATTAATTAAACTCTTAGTATTTTGAGCTCATTAACTCACTTGGCACAAATATTAAAAAACTTAATTAGACACATGGCACAAAATTAGTGCATAAGTGAAATCTAATTTTTTTTTAGAATCAAGACCTCAAAGAAATTTTATTAATCAACCAAAATCAGTTACAAGAACATGATAAAGTTGTGGCAGAACATCCCCCATCCACACTGTGAGAGCATCAATATATCTTGCGTATACTTAAAGATACTAACTAATTAAATTTGGAATCTAATTAAATTTTTTCTTAACTTTGGCTTTATTATATATATACTAACTTGTAAACCCATGCATATGCATGGATACACTTAAAGATATATAATAAAATGCATAATATAATTCCTATATATATAATTTAAATACTATTGATAGTCATTTTTATATTTTGTTAACTCTTTAAAATATTTTGTAAGGACATTATTAGGTATAAAATGTAAATGGTCCATATTTAAAAAAAAAAAAAATTATTGTGAAGCACTTTTTTTTTACGATTCATTTATTCTAAACTCTTTAGTTTTTGTACTTAATAACTCACTTAGATGAATATTTATGATGTATCCTCACATTTGATTCTAAAATTAAGAAATAAAACACTTTAAAAATAAATAATTTAGGACACATGGTGTAAAATTGGAACTTTAATTTGGAATTCTAATTTGAGTTCCTCTTAACTTCACCTATTATTATATATATAAACTAGTCGCTAACTCAAGCGATGTACAGGAATAGTTACTGGATGAGTTCATAAAAAAAAAATTAAAAAAAAAAGACGCAATGTTGCATCTCTAGTTTACTTTGTGTTGTATATATAGGTATATGTAAGATAAGTTGTAATATATATACCAAAAGGTGTGTATTGAAAAGTTATAATAATTCAAATTGAATATACCAAAAGGTACCTATTGAACGAAAATATGCCTATTGACCAAAAATGTACCTGTTGAACGAAAAAATGCATATTTAATAAAAATGTGTCTATTGACCAAAAATGCACATATTGAATGAAAATGTGTCTATTGAAAGGTTATAATCTTTTGGGTATAAATAGTAGTTCATATTCATTTGGTAACTTCTTCTTAACTTCTTTTCTTTCATCTTTCTTAGAAACAGAAGAAACATGTAGATATTCTCCATAATTGCTATTTGTAAGTTGGATTTTCTTTTGTTAAATAGTGAAAAGGTCCAAGAATAAGTCACACCAATGGTAGCAACAATAATATTGAAGATTTTTTCATTTGGTAACATCTTCTCAACTTCTTATCTTTTATCTTTTTTAGAAACACAAAAAATATGTGGATCTTTTTAAAAATTACTATTTGTAAGTAGTTTTTTTTTTTTTTTTTTTTTTTTTTTTTGGGGGGGGGGGGTTAAATAGAAAAGGTCCAAGAATCAAGCCACACCAATGGTAGCAAAAATAATATTGAAGATTTCTTCATTTGGTAACATCTTCTCAACTTCTTATCTTTTATCTTTCTAGAAACACAAAAAAATTTGTGGATCTTTTTTAAAATTATTATTTGTAAGTAGTTTTTTTTTTTTTTTTTTTTTTTGGGTTAAATAGTGAAAAGGTCCAAGAATCAAGCCACATGAATGGTAGCAACAATAATACTAAGCGATTTCTTTACACGCCTTACGAATGCTATTCTTCTCAGATTTTTCATTCTCTTCCCTACACCTGACCGATGTTTTTCTTCTCAGTGACAGTTTTTTGTTTTAATATATACTTCTTATGTGAAACGAGAAGTAGATATTGAAATTTAGAGGGAAAATGAAAAGGCACAACTATTCAGTGTTTTTAAATGTATATACGTGGTATAAATTTATGTAGCAACATAGCACAATAAAAGTGGTCAACAAAAAGTCAAACGTTTCGTTTTTATATTATATATGGATATATGCTTATCAAGTCCATTTTTGAGATTATATGCTTATCGTGCATATTAAATTGATGCCAATCAAATATTATTTACCATCCAATCAAAAAAACCCATGAGTATAGTAGAATTTGAACACATTTTAGCTAGGAAATTATTAAACTTCATTTCGACACAGCACAAATGAGTTAACTTCAAGTTACACTAAGTATAATTATTTACAATGTTACATTTTTTTTTTTTTTAGAGATGATTACAATATATTTCTAACCCCACAGCTCAAAACATTTCTGTCCTAGAACTCCAAGCAATTTGTGCATGAGAAATATGTCAATTCAATTACAAGACTTTTGACGTTTTGCTATAACTTCTTGTGGGATCAATATATATATATATATATATATATACTGTTAAATGCATTTTTAGATTATATTATATTTTCCCCCACATATGCCCACTATGCTGGTTAAATATTAAGATAATTAGACTAGGAATCATCTCATCTAAAAAATGAGTGTGCTATGATTGTTATTATACATTTTAAAACTCTACTAAACAAAAAAATTGTATTTGACATTAATTAAATGACATTATATTGACATAAAATTTAGCATCTACATGATAAGCATATGGAGAAAAATATAATTTGATACTAGGCTTAGAAAGTAATAGTTGAAATTGATCATTGAGTGGAGTCATATAGAAAATATTTATTTATTTTTGCTATATAGCAAATATTATACGAACTACAACTTTAACCAAATATAATACACAAATCCAAATATGCTAAATACATTAGTTGAAATATTATATATGAAGTGATATTACATTTATATAATTTTTTTTTTTTTAATTATAGGCATCTAAAGGTTGTTATATATATATATATATATATATATGTGTGTGTGTGTGTGTGTTAAATTTAAGTTACCACTAGTATAATTTTAAGCAATGTAACACCACCCAATAATTTGTTATTGAATTCATATTTTAAAAATTTCACCTTTGAATTATATATTCTATATTTGCTTAACATGTATGTCAATTTTCATGCCAATCAAATATTATTTACCATGCACTTAGAGTTACACTACTCATAACTTGAAACCAACTCTTTTATATATATATATATATATGAAACGTTTAGGCAAGCAAGGAAGTTAATTCTTGGCAATTATTTGACAACTGAAAAGCTTGGATACGCTGATAAAGTGGGCAGATACTCCCCCCCCAAAGTGGGCCTAACTAATCTGCACTTATACTAAATGCTTATTATTAACAAAGACAAAGCAACTAAGCTTAAGAATAAATAAAAGATCCACCAATATATAGTGGAAGAATGTACAGATATAAGTATTTGTTTAAAGACTAGAGTCATCATTGCGGAGTTATTATATCTAGTAGCATTGTAGCAAGCATAAGCATTTCACCTTCAATCAATGGAGAGCCAAGAATTTGTCTTTAAGGGGATCGAATAAAATATCTTGTGATTAAATATTTTTCTCTTTATATACACTTTATTCTTACTCACTATAATAGTATAAACAAGCATTATAAACACAACTCAAGATGTAAACTAATATTATAATAGTATGCTAACATTCTTACTCTATGTAATAGTATAAACTAGTATTCCTTTAACCAAAAAAAAAAAAAAAACTAGTATTCCAGAGATATTTGATATCCTCAAATTATCTCTATTTAACTATCATTTTTATGGCCAAGAGTGCCTTTTATCTCAATCAAAATTTCTTAGTTTTTCAAGAATAAACGTCTAGAAATCCTTCTCTCTTAATTACTGATTTTTCTTATAATAAATAAATAAACCCATATTTTTATAAGGACGGATCATGTTTTTTTTTTTTTTTAAATAATTATTATGCTAACCATATATGTTTGTTATCATTTTATAAATATAAATATATACAACTTATAGTTTTCTTTTGTTTATTTCTTATAGTTCAATAGTAGGGGGCGAAGGGCTTTAAACCCTTATACATTTCCGTTAGAAATATTAAGAAGTGTCAATTACACTACAAGAATCCCGGTAAATATATAAAACTTTTCATTAATTGAATTGTATCTATTTAAATGAATGGAAAAATTAATGAATGTCCTAAAGATATTGGTTTAAGAAATATTTTTAGAATTTTTTTATGAGAAAAAAAGTAACTAATTTTTTTTACTGATTTTTATATTGCACATAAAAGTGGTATAAAAAATTGTCTTGTTAGAGGTATTAGGTTTATGTGTAGGCCCAAGAGGCCAAATTTTATTGTAAGCTCATATATGCCTAACTCTAACTCTCTCTTACTATATAAACTCTACTTAGGGTTCATTGTAACAATGTGAATTGATATTATAGTGAAGATGTAACCATCAAAGCTTTCTCTCTATGGACGTAGGCCTAACCACGTAAATCTTGTGTTCTCTCTCTCTTCTCTATACTCTCTTTCTCCACTCTCATAATATTTGACCTTTCTAAAATATTCTATTAAGAAATGTTCTAAGATCATCCGTTAAGAGGACCATAAATGAATACAAGGAATGTTAAATTTCCTTATAAAAACTTTAAATATATAACAACTTTAATTAGGATATGAAAGCCTTACTCATATATACTTAATTTATTTTTAAATTTTGGGACTATCTATATAGATAAGTACATCTATTCAAGAATTTAGAGTCCGTTTGGTACATATGTTTAAACACATATTTTCAGTTTTTAAACAACATTACACATATTTTCATAAACTTTTTCACTCACACATATTTTTAAAAAATATAAATAATGTTACTAAAACAACATTACCAAATGGCCTCTTAGTTTTTAGAAATTCGGGCCCTCTTACCATAACTAGTCGCTAACCCGTGCGATGCACGGGAAAACTATTAGAAAATAATAAAGCATGCATATATTAAAAGACAATTTAAGTTCATGTGTGCTTGCAAGGGATACATACTTAAATAGTTTTTGCGGTAGAAATAAAAGCCTTATCTTTGAGATAAAGAACTGATGTAAATAAACTAACCTTACATAAAATAAATTAAAAAAAAAAAAAAAACATAAAACTGATGTCACGGGAAATGCAGCCACATAGTAGTAATATATAAATCTCTTAAAACCTAAACCTAAACCTAAACATAAGGACTAAATATTTATGCGCCTTCTCTTGCTTTCCTGATGTATTTGGTTAAAAACATAAAACTGATGTGACGGGAAATTCAGCCACATAATAGTAATATATAAATCTCTTAAAACCTAAACCTAAACCTAAACCTAAACATAAGGACTAAATATATAAACAAACTAACCTTACAAAAGCTGAACTTTATAAGCTAAAATCTATACCGTGAGTTGTAGATCTTGAATGTTATACCGTGCGTTTAGGGCTTCCTACATCTGGAGAGAGAGAGAGTTTGCAGAAACCAAAGAAAATCTCTCTATAGCTTAAGAAACACAATATACTAAAATCAAAGAGATAAAATTTTCAGAGGACAAAATATTATAGATAATTTAAAAGAATTTTGGTTTAATTCTTGAACACCGCAACTCCATAAAATTCATACTAATAATAATATTTTATGATAGCGTAGTTAGAATTTTAGTTTAATTCTTGAACACTAAATTGGAAATTGATTATATGAGTATTCAATGGTGAACAAAGTATTATGTATTAATTAATATATAAACAAAGGTAATGTTGCTAGGGTTTTGAGGAGTTATAATTTTTATTTATTTTTTATTTTTTAAATATTGTACTTTTTTAAATATTGTGCTGACATGAAAAATTGTGATGCCAGTAAAGGTTTCGGTTTTATATATATATATATATATATATAGATGTGGCTTCGTCACTTCTTACGACATCAAAAGTTAAATTGAAAAATAAAATCATTTCTTTAAGATCATAATCAGAGATTATATCAACTTTAATTGAGTGCGTATCTAAAATGTAAAAAATACATGAGTGGTGAAACTCACTTCTCTTTCATCTTAAATATAAAATAAATTTAAAAAAAAATATTCTCAAGAGAACATTATTAGCGATGATATATATAATGAAAGAGCTAGCTAGGTAGGCTAGACTAGGCCAAGCGTGTGGTGGGGGGACCAGTCAAAGGGGGCTGTGATATATGGAGGTTGGGATCAAGCCCCACCACAGGTGTCTGGGGAAGCACACCGAGCGGCGCGAACGTGGAACTGTCGGTCACTGCACAGACTAGAACAAAGTGTGTCACTGGTTCATGTGCATGTTATATAGTATAGTGTAGTGTGATAGATTTATCTCTCTGCTTCATAGGAATGGGTTTGCGGTTCGGTTGGGTTCATCTCTTCAAGGAATATTGTGGGGATAGAGATCGATGACTTTGTTGCCTGTTTCTTTCTTATTATTCTTTTCTTTGAGAAAAGTAGTACTGTTTCATTTGTTTTTATTTTTTATACTATACCTTTTACGTACAATTCACTTTCTTTACGTGCAAAAAAATTCGATCCGACAAACTTCAGCTCCATTGAATTTGATGAAACGTCGAGTTTGCATTGGTTGGGTTTGTATATATATGCAGCTTTTTTTTTTCTTTTTATTCAAAAAAAACATAACCTACCCTAGCTATACTTTTGACATGACTAGGTTTGTTTTTTTTTTTTTTTTTTTTTGGGAGAAACCGACTAGGTTTGTCTCTAGGCTAGTTCTTTACGTGCAAATTTTAATTGGGATTGCATCGTTTGATATGCATTACTTTTTATCGTTGCGCTCTGCTTTTCCTTTACTCTAGGTTTATAAAACATAAAAAAATTATTCACTTAGAACATGTGCTTAGCTAGGCTTCTAATGACCTAATTAGCAGGTATGCAGTACGCTTATGGGAATTAAATTAGTTAATACATTTTTGTTTCCGTACACTCAGTCAGTTTAAAATTCTTTTTCGTTTTCATTTGCTAATTACGTTTTACCAAATTCTTAGATAATTTTGATTCCACAATCGCTTATTAAAGATTTGAATCTCATAAAAGGGAGGGCTAGAATAGGAGGTCACCAAGTAGTTTGATATCCTACGTGTAGTTCTTGGAAGTCATGCACATTAGAGCACTTGCACCCGTCTAATTAAAATAACGTTTCAACATATTTTTAACTAAACTCAAGTAAAACTACCCTATATCAACCTCAATACTTTTTTCTAAAATTTTAATAATGTATGATACCTTCAATACAATTATTGATGTACGGTTCATTATTAAGTTATTAAAAAATTATAAAACATTCGTTTCTCTCTCCCCCCCTCTCTCTCTCTCTCTTCACGTAACGTATGCTTTTGGAGTTTTCCCCTAATTATTAAGTATTTGTTTTAGGTCACTATTTCGGCTTGCTTTTGAGATGAATTGTTCATTGATGGTGGTGGTGGGTTTCAACAACAACCTAGGTTTCAACAATGGTGGGTGGTCTAGATTTGTCGGCGTCCATGATAACTTAGAGCTCACTAATTAGAGTTGGAGATGATAGATCAGTTTGTGGAGCTTATGGGTTGTAGTGAATTGCGATGGTCTAGACAAATTTGAGTTGTAGAGGTTGTGGGTTTCTGTGGTGGAGTTGTGGGTTGCAGTTTTGATTATTATTTTTTAATTGATTTAGGAAAGAGAGAGAAAGAGAAAGAAAAAATAATATTTAAATGGGTTAGAGATAGAGTCATAAGGATGATGTAGTTGTGTGTGAATAATACATTAGCTAAAGTAACAATAATGACCAAATTTGACTAAAAGTGTGGTTAGCATGGATGGAACCATTCATGGACTAGGGGGGCAATGGCCCCCCCTAATTTTTTTTAAAAAAATAATATAATTATATAATTATATATTTAGGTTCTAATTTTAGCAACTTCATTCAATAAAATTACATTTTGTCTCCCTTATTGATCATGATAAGAGAAATGCTACAAGTACAAATTTTTTTACAATATTTTTATAGACTATTGAGGTAACAAATTCTTACTGGTTTGCATCTGGGTCCACCACTTACATTACTTTTTTACTTACTAATAACCACTAATCACAACAAAAATTTGTAGATTTAGTATTTTCCTCCTTTTAAAGTCCATTAAAAATTTTATAGATCTAAAATCTAATATATATATATATATATATATATATAAGCCCAAAATATTAGCCCAACAACAAAAATTATCAATAGGCAATAACAAAGCTAAAAAATATATATATATATATTGAGACTAATTAATCAATTTTACCAAAAACAAACAATTTAGCCCTTTAAAAAACCTTAAACAAAATAATTTTGTCCTTACTAACAAAAGACATGCTCTACACACAATAAAAAAATAATAATAAAAGAAAACTTTTGCCTGCTAAGCAATAGAGCTGAAAGCCGAAACCATGACATATAGCTAACAATAAAACCACATCCCCTAACTCCAAGTCCTGGTGGTTAGGCTGCTATAAATATTCTTAGAGAAGACATTATCTTCTTTTCTTTCATCGTAATCATTATATGTTTGGTCAATTGAAGAGGGAAAGAAGAGAAAGGAAAGGGAAGAGAGATGAAAGGAAAGGGAAGGGAAGGGAAGGAAAAGTTAGCACATTTTTTCTTCCATGTATTTGGTATGTAAGGGAGGATGGGAAGAGACAAAATAGTGGGTCAAGGAGGAAATTCATTAACCCCCTTTTCCTTTCTTCCACCTTGATTCCCTCTGACCAAACAACAAAATTCCCTTACTCTCTCCTCCTTTTATTTCCTTTCATTCTCTCTTGATAAATTACAAATTGTCCTAAAACTTAATATGTTGGATTTTTTTCAATGTGAGATTAAGGTAGATATCAGATTTAAATTTGGGACTTCTTATGTACTTTTATACTACGATAAATTACTAATAGTCCCAAAAATTTAAATTGTTAGGAAATGATGTATTTAATCATTTAATCTAACAACTCTTTGTTACAATTGTATTTTTACATAACAGTTAAAATAAATAAAATAAGCTAATTCAAATGCACACAAACTCAGTTACTTATAAGTTATAACTTTAAAGCCAAGTACTTATGTTTTTAAGGAAGAGGAGAATCAATGGGGTCACTGTAATATTTCAAGGTGTTATTGGTGGTCATACCTTTTATCACTAGTTGGAGTCCATATTGACCAATCACGAACATTTTGCTGCTAATTTGCTAAAGATGAAGCTGTAGCTATCACAAAAAGAGCTGGTGAAGGTGCTGTTTGGATTTCTTGTCTTCCATCGCTTGATAAAGTTCATATTGAGCAAAACAACAAATAATTTGATCCCATACGAGACCGAGCTACTTGGTGTTCTTTCCTTATAGTTTTGGTGAAGTCCATTTAAACAAAACTAACAATGATTTGATTACTTATATTTTTGAACAATTGTATTGCTCTCGCTTTTGATTGTTATGGAGCTACCCTACGTGAATTCGTAAAGAAATATTTTGCATGTTTGATTTTTGTCACAAGGGGAAGCTAGATGTGTTCTGGATGGAGGAAATCGTTCTGATTACAAGAATTCTAAAATGAGAGCAATATAATAAATTTTTAGGTTTTTTTTTTTGTTAATGTATACTTGTGGTGAATGATCACACCATGATAAGTAATGCTAATGACACATATATTTTATAGTTCATTAATATTAGATTTTTAATATTTTGCATTCATTAACTCACTTAGTATAAAGATTAAAAAATTTAAGTGGACACATGGCACAAATTTAAGTGGATAATTATGACGTGGTCCTCACATAAATTTAGACATATAGTGCAAAATTAGATTTTAATTACAAATTATAACTAAACTTTCTCTAAACTTTACCTATTAATATATATATATATATATATAT